>NC_136434.1:124542961-124805461 GCF_052849685.1 Lactuca virosa
AGTTGCAAGATACTCGATCAGTTGTATGTGAAAACAATATATGTTGTAATAATAATAATAATAATATTATTATTATTATTATTATTATTATTATTAACAAAAAATTGTAACAATAACAATAATAATAATAAAATATATATTTGCAGTTAATTGGTATTTATAAGTCATTAAGAAAGGTATTAGAATGGATGGCGCTTATAGTCGAAATTGTAGATGCTCCTCCCACCATAGCAATGGCCCATGTTCGAACCCTGGCAGTTGCATTTTTCAAGTTCTAATTAGTAGCGATGGATTGCAACGGAAAGTAAATAAAATATTTTTATTTTGGTCCTTAGCTACTCCGTCGTCATTTACAGATGGATTTCTAACGATCTTTGAATCCGTCACAATTTTGTCACTAATTTAGGGTATCGTTTTCCATAGGTATTATGTCGGTCTTTTGCAACGGAATATTTTCTTAGGTAATATTCCGTACCTATTTCTCATTTTTCTAGTTGTGTATAGTGTAGTTTAAATTTTTATTTATTCTTTTTTTTTCTCGAGATTTTCGATAAGTTAATGGCTCATATGAACTATGAAGTGTCTAGTGTATTGTGATTGTGTTGGTTTTGAAAAAGGAAATTTTTACCAAATTTTTTTTTCAAGTTCTCACGTAAATATTTGTTTTTTCAAATAATCTCTCTCTCTCTCTCTCTCTCTCTCTCTCTCTCTCTCTATATATATATATATATATATATATATATATATATATATATATATATATATATATATATATATATATACTTTCACCCTTTAATTCCAAACAATGATCACGAGTTCCTAATTCTTCCCCAGTATTCTTTGTCATGCCCTTGTCTTATAATTTATCTGATATATATATTGGTAATTTGACAAGTATGCCCTCACTACCATTCTACCATATATACAATTCAAAAATGATTTAAGTATTATTATCCTTTATTTAACTGCATTCCCCCCTAAACAAAAGTTTAAATACAATTTCTAAAGATAACCATGCAGCAAACATATTAAAGACGACCCCGTTAACTAAAAAGGGTTTATTTAATTGTCTGAATGTATATAACAAAATTTCAGCTTTTTGGGACGTTAGGTTTTTTTCGCCCTTAATCGTTTGTACTTGAAAGTCGTAAATGCTGTTAAAAAAAAACTTGTAAGTCCGTAAATTTTAGAATAAACATCTTTAGCATATCTATTTTCCTCTTTTATTAACGAAAGAATTATTATTAAAACTAGATATAAGTAAGAATTACAAAAGAACAAAGCGCCGGAACGTGTAGAGTACAATTACATCACTAGCTAGTACACTAACAAATTCGTCGGACTATATTTCTCTTTTGATTTATGAAAACCAAAAACATCTTATTCGACTTAAAATATTAAATTCATAACATCAATTATATGGGTCCAATTCCATAATAGAAAATAACTAAAGTATATCTTGATCATATTTTCTTGGAAACTAAGAGTACAGAAAAGGGTAGTGTTGGAATTATACAGAGTTTCCAACCAAATTCTAGATCTTTTCCAGGGTGTTTTTTGGTATTTACTCCATAGAGAGTATAAGACAGTCGTATGTAAGTAGCAAACAAAATGATCATTTTGATTTGAGTGCTCAAGTCCCCTCTTTAAAAAGCTTGAGATTGATGCTACAAACCACGAAGAAGACAATTAATAAAGAAACAGCTAAAAAATGGTGTCAAGGGAGAACAAGAAAGCTGCAATGCATGACAAGCTGCAACTCCTTCGATCTGTTACAAACTCTCATGCAGTAATTAATCCCCATTTCTTTCTTCTTTGTATCTTTCTTTTCATTCGATTAAATTTCCTCAAAAAAAATTCAGGCTTTCTTAAAATAACTTAACACGCTGTTTTATATTTCAAACCCGTGACTTGTTTGTATCAATGGGTAAAGTTTTGGGTCTAGCAAAAAGATATCTTCTGTTCAATAATACGAACACACAACTATTACTTTTAGTTTTCAGAGATACGATTCTTTATCAATCTTGAAATCATGAATAACCATCTTTTCAAGTGTTCCAACTTCAAACCCTAAATTAATTTCTTTGGATCTTTTCAAATTTTAATCACTATTATAACATCGTTAAAAAACTTGTTGCAGACGAAAGATTCATCGATCTTAATTGATGCATCCAAGTACATAGAAGAGCTTAAACAGAAAATAGATATTCTGAATGAAGACATAGCTCGAAGCTCAACCTACTCATGGCCTATGGTATGTGTACCTCGATAAGAGTTTTTCACATGACTAAATACGCCCTTTTTTTACTAAACTTTATCAGGATTTGAATCAGGTTACAGTAGAAACCATGGAAAAGGGTATACAAGTAAATGTGTATTCAGAAAGAAGCTGCCCAGGTCTACTAGTTTTTGTGTTGAAAGTGTTTGAAGAATTCAGTCTTAATGTGTTGGAAGCTAGGGTTTCTTGTACAGGCAGTTTTCAACTTGAAGCACTTGGAGTTGAGGTAATTATTGGTTAGCATCGATAATCAAAATTCAAAAATATAATTTAGATTACAGAAAATGAATAGGAGTCAGGAGAATACCGCTTTATGCTTGGTTCAATGATCTTCATACATACAAAGCCAAAAACGTGTTGTTTTATTGATAAAGTACAACCGAACAGTGATGTTTTTAATAAAAGAAATCTAAAGATAAAATAAATGAATTAGGTTTGAATGAGGCTTACCTCTCTCCATTAAGGTTTCTTAATAAAAGAATTAGGTTTCAAGAGGATTAATTCTTAATTAATATACACGAGCCACTTAATTTTCAGGGGTGATGTATTCCTAGTTGATCATCCACTAATATTGTGTATAAACTCGAAACTTTTTACTTATCCTAAAAAAATTCATCTGTTTAAACGAAGTGAATGGTTTTTAAAGGACTAATTCATGCAAAGTTTCTCAATATTCATGCATGATCATGAATTTTCAAACGGTTTTGCAGATTGTGCATCTTAAATTTGCCTGCTTTTGGATCAATCATCATCAATATTCATGGCAATTATTTTCTCTCAAATTTGAATTATCGTACACTTGATTATTGTCTTCTATTGAAATAAATATATACAAGAAGTCCATGAATAATATACTTCAAATATTTCCTCCACGTGTCTCTCTAGAAAATAGAAAACGTTTAATTATATCTTAAAATGTCACAATATTTTCATATCACACCTCATTAAACTGAACAAAAATTGTTCTTGCAGAATGAAGAAAATGGAGAGACCATCGACACTCATATGGTGAAACAAGCAGTCTTACAAGCAATTCAAGACTGGAACGAAAGCAATGATCAAGAGTAATAAATAATTTAGATTTCCTCTAATATTCTTCAATGTTCTTAATTATTCTTCTTCCTCTAAGTTCATGGTTTCCCTCTATTTATATAAGTAATGATTTCAAGTCGAAGGAAATAGCTACCTAGCTAGCCTTCGAGAATCATCATTTCGAGCAAAGTATTTTTGAAAAAAGTTAATTAATTAATCAACCTTAAGTAATATGATCTTCTTCTTCGAATGTAAAAGAATGCTTGGGTCTTATGGAATCTAGGAACTTTTTACCCTTCAATAACAGAGAAGTGTTAAACATCATTTTATCTGTTAATTATTTAACTTCTTTTCCGGAAATTAATCCCAGATGTCTGAACTTTTTTTGAAGTACCAAAAGTTTGCCTTACAGAGTTGATTAAAACCACATACAAAAATACATTCTGTTTGCTACGAAAGGAGTAGTCAAATAAGCTCATAGAGAGACAGACAACCGGTCCAGAACTTCAGCCCAAAAGTAATATTAGTGAAGGACCGATTGTCATCTTGACTGGACCCGACCGGATCAACCGGTTTTCGTTTGGTTTGTTTGGTCTCGTCCATTTTGGTAGATTCTTTTTAATTTATAAATATAAAGTGATAATAAAAAATTTTGGAACTTTTAATTTTAAAATATTTAAACTGATCGATATTAGAAAAACGATATTTTTAAAATTTTAAAGATTGCAAAGACTATTGTTTAGATTTTATATTAAGTATTATACATTTACTACGATACCTATATATATAATAGCATCACGAAAATTCAGTCATTTTTGGGCGTATTTGGGTCGTAATATTCCAATGAACAGGAATCTGAGATTTTATTTAGTTTCATGTTTGATTGTTAAAAGGACAAAACTCAATTTTTGGCAGATTCCATCATTTAAAAGAGTGTTTGATTGAGCAAATATTTTCAAAAGAACTGTAATGTGTAGAATAAATTGAATATAAGGAAATTCAATTCTTATGAATTTGAGATCTGCAACAGATTTGTGTGGTATGTTATTAAATTTCGTACATTTGTATATTAAGTTATAACCCGTGAAAACCATGATAGATATGTTTTAAATTATTATATAGACAAAATAATAATAAAGAAGGGAAAATGACACAAATGCCCTACGAACTTTTTAAGGTTTTTCCGTTAAGTCCCTAAAGTTTATTTCGGACTCTATGGGTCCCTAAACTAGAATACGACATGCACTTTTAGTCTCTGTCAACCTGTAATAGTCGGTTCACCGTGCGACATGGACCATTTAGACCAAAAAACTCACATTGTGCCCCTATAAAGCCAAAAAAAAATAATTCGGTTTGCAGGTGATTGGTTATGGTGGCTGGCTGGTGGTTATTATGGGTTATAGGTGCTTCGGTGGTGGCTGATTTCACGAGACAAAAGGGAGGAATAAGGGTGGTTAGATTGGGCTGTTGTGATATTGATTCAGTGGTGATTAAGGTGGGTTATGGTGGTTGTAATGGCTGAATAAAATGTTGATGAGCAGTTGGTTCAGGTAGGGTGACGGGTTGACGGAGGAGGTTGTGAGGAAGATGGAATAAGGGTGGTATTGGGTGGAGATGAAGGTGAGACTAGCATTTTATCCCCGAACTTATTTTTTTGACTTTATAGGGGCACAATATGAGTTTTTGTGGTCTAAATGGTCATTGTTGCATGGTCAACCGGCTATTGCAGGTTAACAGTGACTAAAAGAGCAGGTCGTATCCTAGTTTAGAGACTCATAAAACCTGACAAAAACTTCAGGAACTCAACGGGTAAACCCTAGAAAGTTCGTAGGGCATTTGTGTCATTTTCCCTAATAAATAATGTAATTAAGAGAATGTATCCTGATTTCTTCGGATAAATTAAGATCGGATTTTTTATTTTCAAAATATAAACTGAAGTTGATTTGTTACCAACAAAAATAGAAAATAGTAGAAATTATAGAAAAATTTAACATTTCAAAAGAGTAAGCTAAAAAAGGGATATTTATCGTTTTTACGTTTTGGTTATTAGGATACATAGATGTTTATTTGAATTGTAAAATTTTCCTAAAAGATTTGAAATGTAAATATCGACAATTTTTTGTTGAAGTGTTAAATTTGCTTTTGTTAATTTCTTTTTTCACAAATGAAAAATAGAAATATTTGATGTTACGTGTAAAGCCCACCCCTTAAAATAGTGAATAAGAAGACATCATTTACAATAATGTCAAATCGAATGCAGATACTCGGTTCAAAATACATACAATATAAAAACTAGTCCAAATGGTTATAAAAACCATAAGGAAACCATACAATATTATAAAAAGCTACGAGTGATGTCTAAATGTTTCTCTCATGTTAATCATCCTATAAACCCGGAATGCATGTCATATAAAACAAATCATCTATTTACTTCAATCATATACCTGTAATACATATCATATAAAATAAAAGGCATAAGATAATAATGTCATGTGAGATACATATGTTTTGACATAACTCATTTACATTTAAAATCATTTGGTAACTTTAGCTTTAAACCCATTCAAAACTATAAACATACTTTGATACATAAACCAAATTTAACGTAATGAAATGCATGATGAAAGCAAACATACATGTAAAACGGCCTTACCGAACCACCATACTTCCCTTGCATCATAGTGAGAAAAAAAATAAACTTATTCTGATAGTTTAATCATAACTAACTAGATTATAACCCGCGTTAAACGCGGGAAACACATAAAAAAACATACAAATGTGTACGGATAATGCATAATAATTATAAAAAAATTATGACTATTAGTATTATTGAAGTGTGTAGAAGATACATGAAATCGATGAATATCTATAATCATTGAAGACAACTTTTTACGTTAAAACGACTTGGATGAATTAATGGGTTAAAATGAATTTATTAAATTCTTCAATACATATATTAAAAAAATTAATATCATAGAACAAAATAAACATGATTTGATGATTAAAACTATAAATTTAAAAAAAAAAAAAAAACAAAGTATTCAATCATAAAGTAATATAAAATATTAAATATCTTCATGAGAAAAACAAAGGTTTATTATAGCAGTAGCCAACAGGTAGGATATGGTTATGCTTCATTAATATATATTTTAAAAAAATAAAAAGGCATGAATGTTTTTGGTATAAACATGTTTTTGCCATGCAAAATATATGCACCAAATTTATGACAACTTATATACTCTATTCAAAATGAGGGTAATACCATACTACTTTATTCTTTTACTTTTACACTTTAGATATGTTATAAAATCGGGTAACATGTACCGAAACCGTTTTCAGTTCCAAAATTAAAAGAACCGGTGTAACCGGTATCCTGTTCTAGTTCCAACAAAATCCAATACTCACGACTACAATTTTCCTATAGAAAAGAATAGCGAAAAACATCAATCCTCGACATCGACAATCATGCCCCATCAATACTTGATTCAAAACTTACCCCCATCTGCTATATCTTGCATTCGATGAGTGCCACACCCATGAACTTTTGACGAACCAGAAGCAATGTATACCGATTAAACTCGAGCCGAACCAAAACTTGTATCAAGCTAACCCGTGAAGTTTGCAAAAAAAGATAAGAGCTATCAACTTGTGGAAATCTAAAAGCAGCACCAAACTAAAAACTTTATTAAGCATCCTCAAAGGAAGTATCATTGTGCTTTGACCAAGACCATCCATTCTTACTATCTTTCCAATACCATTTTTCATTATTCCAATACAAATGATTATTTCTAAAGCACATGGTACAACTTGAATTCAACCCTCTAAAACTAAGGAAATAAAACAACCAAATTTATTTGTATCTATTCTATCCGCTATCAAATTTCAAATCAAACAGGTGTATCCTTTATTTTTTAATAAATCAATTCCAATTTTGCAATTTGGTAACTCTTTTACATACTGTTTATACTTTTAGAACTTCCTTGTCATGAAAACTCATGCGTTTATTTCTTTATTTTTTATTAAACTTATTCCCAAAGTACCCTCTAGCAAAAGCATCATTATCTATCTTCCTCCTGTACTTTAATATATCTGCCATTTACTCAAATTAAATGCCATTGTACTTTGCTTCCAATCCCATAAAACAACAGAAGACTATTAGCACCAATTAAGTTTACAGCAACCAAAAGAGCAACAAGCTTAATACAATCAACAATAGAGAAAACCTTGAGCAGAAGATTGAGACAACCCTGTGCAAATCTGCAAATATCAAGAAAGCACCTGCACACACAGACTAAACACAAAAAAGAATAACACGCACCAATTAGTGATATGATTTGATAAAAATAGTAATTTATCTATAGAGTGGGTGATAATGGAAATAATGATCACATTTACAAAGTCATCATTCCAATCTTTTTTCAGTTTAACTTCAACAATTTCTAGTGCAAATATAGAAACAAAAAAGAAAAAAGTGTATATAGTTTTAGTTTACCTCAAAAACTTCCATTTTGTTCACCGATATGAATCAAGTGGAATGTCAACAGGGGCACTCCTGTCATAAAAAATTGCAGGTTCATGAGGAAGTGGTGATAGTCGAGAGTTTGCAGCAGAAGAAACACTCTGCAAAGTCAAGTTAAATTTACATAAAGATTAAAAGTAAAAGAATTTCACATACCCATATAACAAAAAAAATGAAAAGTCACTGTATAATGATTAAAAGTACTATGAACAAACAAAAAGGGTTTAGACTTACTGATGTGTAGAATGAACCTCCTGTATAATTTGTACTCTTTCCAGCTCCTTTACCTCCAGATCCTTGTTCCTGTTTATGTAAAATTATGAACAAATCATTTCACAATAATATTGACTTATTAAAGGCAGAGTAACATAGAAAGAACACACCAAATGTATGTACTATTAGATAAATGATACAAGTCTTTTTTTTAATGTATCATTGTTCCTTTACCCTCCACACGCTATTATCTGAAAAATGAAAAAACATAAAATTGATTAAATCGCTTAATTAGAAATTTTAACATGTCATCAACCATCATAATTGATTGAAGAAAAAACGAAATTCATTTGAAACCTTGTTAGGTTTAGTGAACTCAAAATCCCAACAGCCACTCAAAACATTTCTGTAAATATAAAATCATATCAGTAAACCCTTTAAACTATAATTCATTTGAAATAAGAAATATATCAAACTCAATAAACCTAGGCATCGATCAAATTGAAGGAAATCAGACGGAGGCAAAATGAGAGATGAAAGCAGGTAATTGATTATGTGATTTGAATCGATTAGGTAAAAGTAAAACCCTAAAACTGAAAACCCAATTTAGTTTGTAGGAAACCTTGAGGAAGCAATTCAGAAAGGATTTCAATCAAATATGTTGCAATCATCCTCATCGGCTTATCAAAAAACGCTAATTTGGTGGCTGATTTTTCGATTTCAATATGGGAAGTAGTTATGACACACGGACGTAATCAATGGAATTTAGTATGCGTTCAATTAACAGTGAATTGTTTTGTTAGGATGACATCACCAGAAATATGAAGAACGATCTAAGGATGAAATCAATCAAGTAAATCCAATGAATGGTTCTGATTGTTTTGAAGTGACATCATTAGATTTCTGTTTTAATATATATAAAGATAGTCGTTACATACTTAGGTTCAATCTTAAGAGTATAAGTCTAATGGGTATTTCCTAACTAGACCAATATCCTAATATGTGTAGCCTATTTAGGTCATTCAAATCAGCATTTCACAATCGGAGGGTGGAGACAACCACTTCGTGACAGAAGGTAGCATCTTAGTAGTTTTCCTAAATGTGTAGACCATTTCCACATAATATGTATTCACATTACCTATGTATGCTTGAGCAAACCATAAGCAACATTTAATTTCAATTCACATATTTTTCATGGAAATGTATAATAACAATACTAATATACAAAATCTTTAATAAGAACATACATTTCAAAAGTATGTTTTTGGAACATGTATATATAATTTTATCCATAGAAAAGACCCGTGTATAATTTGTAGCATGTACCCAAAAATGGAAAAAAAAAATCACATGTACTCACCTCATGAGGTTGAAATTAAGTTAACCTTAATTCTTATGTAACACAAGTTTTCCAGAAGTATTAGGTAAAGATTTAATTCTTATGTAAGACCAGGATCTGGCCCTCAGAATTGCAAGGAAAGAACATGATTTGGCCCATGGAAAGATGTAATGCTCTGTTCCGAATTGACTTCTAGTCTGAGGCTGTGGGCCAAAGTTTGGTCATCATAAGGAGTATAGCTCTAGAGAAGGTAAGATCTAGGCCCATTTAGGTGCGGGTGATGTATTAGGAGTGATTCAGGTGTTCGGTTTGTGTTTTGGAGCTTAAGGGTATTTCGGTAAAGTGTCAGTTCGGGCTTTTGTGGAAAATGGATTTTGGTTAGGAAGGTCTAAAGGAATATATGAGTTGATAGATGTGTAGATCTTCTCGTCACCTTTCCGTGGATATAAGGATCGTCGAAATCGGGCTTGTAACAAAGAAGTTATGGCCTTCGGAATTTGTGTGGTTTTCAGGCTTAGCTGGGTACACGGGGCGTACGCAAAGTGTACGCGGGGGGTACTAGTAAAGAAGGTAGTACGTCGGGCGTACCTTGGAGTACGTTGGGCGTACTGACCAGGATGGTCGCGAAGGTTCCCAGGAAGTACGTTGGGCGTACTCCAGTCAGATCAGAACCCTATTTTAGGGTCTTGGACCCTATTTAAGCTCCTTTTCTCATAACCTAACCCTAATATCTTCAGCATCCATCCCTATAAACCCTAGAAATCGACCCTTAGCCTCCATTTGAGTGATTCTTGAGCTTTTTGGTGATTTAGTGGGTTTTTGGGTGCTTATTGTGGAAGAAGGAGTTCCTTGAGGAAGCATTGCTTGGCTTGAAGTTTGTGGATCCAAGCCCTAATCATATTGATCTAACTCCAGAAAGAATAAAGTTTGGATCTTGGTGGCTTTCTCATGCGGATCTAGTTGGTTTATGACTTGTTATGTTTGGACCTTGAAGAAGAAGGCACTTGGTGATCAAGCTATGGTTGGAGCCAAGCTTCTAGATCAAGAACCTTCATCAACTTTGCAAGCTTTTGGAGGTATAAAGTCTCAACCTTGTCATCTCTTTCATGTAGATCTACCATTGTGAGTTTTAGTTCATTTTGGTCCCAAGGATGGAACTTTATGGTTGAAATCCGATTCTTAGCCTTTGAGTTGCCACTCTCAGTGTTAAATGAGTCCCTAAGGCATAAAGTTGCCATCTTGGAAGTCTTAATGGGCTCATGCATGATTTAAGACCATTTCCTTGGAAGTAGATTATCATTTTTGGAGTTTGAGCTTATGTGGGCCATGCAAAGCCATCAAGTAAGCAACTTTATGGTTTAAGACGTTGAAAAGGACTTGGATCTGTGTTTGTAGCTTCTGGAGTAGAGTAGTAAGCACTTAATGCGAAAATTGCTTAACAGGGGATTACGCTGAGCGTACGTGCAGGTATGCTAAAAATTCAGTTTTATGTGATTTTTTTATGTGATTTTAGTATGCTAAAAATTCAGTTTTGCTTGGAGGCAAGCAAAAGTCAAGTGTGGGGTAATTTTATATGTGCATATTTAGTCACATATTTTGTATAGGATATTAATACTTTTTGGCTAATTTAATGCAGATATGGAACAAAAGATGCTTAATTACGTTTAAATTATATTTTCAGTTCATAAGAGGTGCTTGGAAGCAAAAGGAAGCAGGAGAAGCTATCGGGAGCTTGGGAATCAAAGAAAGAAGAAAATAGCCAAAAACCAAGAAGGACTCGGCGAGTTGACCCTTGACTCGACGAGTTCCCACGAACATTCTCGAAGCAGAAGAGTCCTTGCCTTGCCGTACACGGGGATTTAATGAGGGACTCGACGAGTCAGTCCCTGGACTCGACGAGTCGCCTCTAATCTATAAAAAGGGGCTTTCAGATCGATACCCGGTTTTTCTAAGAAATCCTTGGAGGAGATGTTGCGATTAGAAGACCTGCTAAGGCGCTGGAAGTTAGAGAATCAACCCTAGATCCAATTTTGAGAAGAATCAAGGGAAATTCAAGTCCATTCTTATTTATTCTTTAAGTTGAACTATGTTTGAGCTACTTGACTTCGTTTTTGATCTTAGTTTTACTGTAATCATGAGCTAAAACTATTATCTTCTGTTTAGGATAGATGACTTTATGATTATGGTATGATTTTATGGTTGGATTACTTTAATTTGGTGATTATGTTTTGATAAGCTTGTTAAAGAACCTTATGTGTTAATTATAACTATTCTTCTGTTAATTAACCAGTATATTAAGTTGTATGACCATCTCTTAATTGCTAATCTCATATGATTTATGTGAAACATTGTTATATGCCTAGGAATAGCGAACGTGAAACTAGGGTTAATAGAGAATAGGTAAGTTAATGTGTGAGCTTGTATGACGAACCATCAACAAGAGGTTAATTGAACGACCAATTTGATTAATCACTACAAGTCTTACTTAACCCGAATCAATAAACTATAAAACCTATTAATTTAACCAACTGGCCAATGAATTGATTTGTCTTCTAAGGATTAGTAATAGCGAACGTGAACCTAATCACACTAATCAGTAGCCAATGAAAAGTTAATCCATTGCACTTGCCAAAAAATCAACCAAAGGAATAAAGGATTCAAACCTAAACAGAAGTCTTCTCTATTATTGAATTTAGTTGATCTTTGCTTGCTTAGTTGGTAGTTTAAGTTTTAGTTAATTGTTTAAGTTTCTAGTCTTGCAAAACTAGAGAAAACCCTTCCTTTTATTATTTGCTTTTTAGATAATTCTAGTAGTTAGTTTAATTTGTCGTTCCCTGTGTTCGATACCCAGTTTGCTTAATTATACCACCAATTAACAGGTACACCGCCTTTTGTGTGTAAAAATTATATTTAAAAAGTAGGATTAAAACTAGTTGGTTTTACAAACATCAAGTTTTTGGCGCCGTTGCCGGGGAACGGTTCTAAAATGTAATTTGATTACTAGTGTTATAGATCCTTCTTGCACAAAGTTACTGCTTTAGTAAATTAGTTATTAGGATAAGTTTGAAATTTTTATGTTTTAGGATTTTTGATTAAATTTTTTTCTGTTTTAGCCTTGAACTCGCCGAGTGCACTCGAAGCTACTCGGCGAGTCCATAACTGATTTCCAGTTTCGTTTTTAATTTATTTTTTTTGTACTTTTTACGCGTGTTTTCTGTTTTTGTTTGCAGTTCGTATATGACCAGAGGAGGAGGCACACCTTTGATTCCACCACTTGAAGACCCGGAAGCAACCTTGAAGAAAAACAAAGGCAAAACCGTAGGAGAAACCGCAACCTTAAAGAATTCGCCATTGAAGAATCTAAAATCTGCTTTTTAGTAAGAAAAAGGACAAGAAAGTGGGAGAATCCAGCAACTTTTCTGAGGCGGACGAAGACCCAAACAAGGACGATATCGTGTACGAATCCGAAAGAGAAGAAAGCGAATCCGAAGGAGGAAGCGACATAGAGGGCGAACTAGCTAACGTCATGGCTAACATCGATGAAGTTCCCATGGGAGAATAGTAGAAAAAGATGTGTGACGACATCGGCCCGGGACTTGTGCAACCCGCGATTCCCGCAACTGCCACCTTTGAACTTAAGGGCCACATACTCGCACAAACTTAAGGAAATCCCATTCTACGGGAAGGATCATGAAGACGCATACAAGCATCTTGACGAAGTCAATGACATAGCCGACTACTTCAACGTCCCTAATGTGGCTCGCGACACTGTTTTGCTATGTATGCTACCAGTCACATTTAAGGGAGCCGCGAAAGATTGGCTGAAATCACTCCCTCCAGGATCCATCACCACTTGGGCCAACATGAAGGGAAAATTCATTGATCAATTTTGCCCTCCTTCAAAGATAGTCAAGTTGAAGAAAGCCATAACAAACTTTGAGCAACAAGCTGGAGAGTCCTTATACGAGGCGTGGGAGAGATACAAAGGTTTACTAAGGAATTGCCCATATCATGATCTTAATAGCCAACAAGAAGTCTCCATTTTTTATGATGGAGTAAATGTGACAACCAGGCAACTCCTTGCTCGCAATGGTTATGAATTAGTGTTTAGGATACCTTCGTGGACAAACCCCTGAGATAAATTTAGAGTTTACATGACTCAATACAGTTCGAATCACAGCAGGACCCGATGTGTTCATCAGACTCGTCGTGTCTGTCATTGACTCGACGAGCCCAGTCGTTTTTGTTAGGATTTATGTTTTGATGTTTTCTGTATTTCGTGGTTTGTTTGTGTTGTTTGTGTTATTTTGCAGGAACATGTCTTTCAGAAGGGGTCAAAGCTCCCGTGGGAACCAAGAATCCCATCCTTGGTTAAACTTCCCACGGATCAATTCCGAATCTACAATGAGGAAGTGGAGGAAGAGGTTGGAAGAGCTGAAAAAGAAGGAAATCAATGTCCCAAATTCAATTGATTGGGAGTGGCTTGGACGAGTGCGTTATGAGGAAGAATTAGCCCCTTATTTGGTCAAGACATTCACGTATAATGGGGTGTCAATAACCTGTGACGGATGGAACCGGTTATTCAGAATTCAAGAGCCGGTGTACCAGGAATTGTGTTGGGAATTTTTCTCCACCATTTCTTTTCGTGGAGGAAATGATTATTATAGTCCGGGGAACATTGCATTTTGTCTCGGTGGGGAATACCGCCATTGTAGTGTGGTGGAGCTGGCTTGGAGGTTGGGAATTTATGACCAACAATTGGTCAACACTGGTGCATTTGGTACTTTTCTTGAAGAATTCTCTAAGCACTCTAGAGAATATCACAACCCAAGGAATGACATGACTCGAGGGGCGGTGAACTCTATTACTAATGATATGGCAGCAATGATGGCAAAATTGGAAAGCATGGATCGAAGAATGACTAAGACGGACCAATCCATCCATGCGATTAGAGTGGGATGTGAAAACTGTAGAGGGCCTCACCTTACTAAAGACTGTGACCTTGACGAGAACGGGAACCGAAAAGTACAAGTGTGCTATTCAAGTGGTGATAGGTACGATGACAATTGGCGAAAACCCAAGAAGGAATGGCTCCCGTATGATGAGTACAAAAAGGCAAAGGAGGAAAAGTACAAACAAAAAGATAAAGGCTTTTATCAAAAGGAGGAACCGGTGCAAGAAAAGAAATCAGATTTTGAAGACATGCTCACGAGATTTGCAGCTGCATCCGAAAAGAGACACAGTGATACCGATGCTGCAATAAAAGAACAACGAAATATGTTAAGGGAGCAACAAGGCATGATTAGAGAGCATCAAACCATGATGATTGATCAACAAGCCATGCTTAGGAATCAGCAAGCATCTATTCTGAACATTGAAAAACAACTAGGCCAACTTGCACTACAAATAAACGAGAGACAACCAGGTGGACTTCCTAGTAATACTGAAAATAATCCGAGAGGTGCACATATAAATATCATGACGACTAGGAGTGGGAAGATTATTACTCCTCTGATCACCATTCAGAAAGAATATCCAAAACTGGTGCAATAAGAGGCAGAAAAGCAGAAATCGCTGAAACCCGACATGGACTCGACGAGTCCCCCACCTGAATTGAAAAAAGAGCCTCCTGTTAAACCTTATCAACCTCCATTACCTTTTCCAGGCCGAGCTAGACAAGATAAGCATGATGTTGATTATCAAAAGTTCCTGGAACACATCAAAGCCCTTCAAATTAATATGCCCTTCATCGAGGCGGTTGCACAAATGCCCAAGTATGCCAAATTCTTAAAGGAACTCCTCACAAATAGAAAGAAGATGGAAGAAGTAAAGGAGGTAGTTCTCAATGAAAATTGTTTATCCTCCATGTTGAACAAAGTGCCTAAGAAGAAAGGTGACCCGGGTAGTTTGACATTGCCTTGTCAATTCGGAAATTTGGCAACTATACATGCATTGGCGGATTCGGGGGCAAGTATAAATCTCATGCCATATTCGTTCTTTAAGAAATTAAACCTTCCGGAACCAAGGCCAATTCGAATGGCAATACACTTAGCTAATAAAATGGTGACATTTCCAAGGGGAATATGCGAGGACCTATTGGTAAAAGTTGATAAGTTCGTGTTTCCAGCAGACTTTATAGTACTAGACATGGAAGCGGATCCTCAAGTCCCGATCATACTTGGAAGACCTTTCCTCAACACCGCGAGTGCTATAGTAGATATGCGAGATTCCAAACTCACCCTTAGGGTGGGGGACGAATCAGTTACATTTGGGTTGATCAAGCAATGAAGCATGCAAGGTTTAGTGATGATACGGCATTCTCCGTAGATATGTTGGACAAACTAATAGAAGATTGGAAAGAAGACAAGTCGAGCAATTCCACCATTACTTTTGAAGAAGATTTTGATGTTGAAAGGGACCTGAAAGAGATAGAGAAAATGCTAGAAGAGGCCGACTACAATGATTTAATCATAAGTGCAGAACGCTCGACTCGCCAAGTCGACACCACAGACTCGACGATTCCATACGGGAAATCGCGATTAGATGACGACTTTAGCCTGGACTCGACGTGTCACCTGTCTCAACTCGCCGTGTCCAGTGTGCAAAACACAAAAACAGATCTTAAAACTTTACCTGATCATTTGGAGTATGCATTGCTTAAAGATGGTGATCAAAAACCAGTAATTATAGCTTCTGACCTCTCCAAATCTGAAAAAGAGGAGTTAGTCCATGTCTTAAAGAAAAGAAAGAATGTCATTGCATGGAATATCACCGATATCAAAGGAATAAGCCCCTCTTATTGCTCTCACAAGATCAACCTGGAAGAAGGAGCAAAGCCGGTAGTGCAACATCAAAGGCGATTGAACCCGAACATGCAAGAAGTGGTCAAGAAGGAAGTAGTCAAGTTTTTAGATGCGGGGATCATTTATTCTATTTCCGACAGTCCATGGGTTAGTCCCGTTCAAGTGGTACCCAAGAAAGGCGGGATGACGGTAGTAACGAACGAGAAGAACGAGCTTATTCCGACCCAAACGGTAACCGGTTGGCGGGCGTGCATCGATTATCGAAAGCTAAACGATGCCACTCGTAAAGACCATTTTCCCTTACCTATTATTGATCAAATGCTTGAAAGATTATCCGGCCATAGCTATTATTTTTTCTTAGACGGATTTTCGGGTTACTTTCAAATTCCCATAGACCCAATCGACCAAGAAAAGACTACTTTCACTTGCCCAAGTGGGACTTTTGCCTATCGCCGCATGCCTTTTGGGTTATGCAATGCACCTGCGACCTTTCAAAGATGCATGACGGCAGTATTCCACGACATGGTGGAAAGATTTATGGAAGTATTTATGGACGATTTTTTTGTTTTTGGATCTTCCTTTCATGATTGTCTTGCTAACCTTGACTTGATGCTTGCTAGGTGCGAAAAAACCGATTTAGTTCTCAATTGGGAAAATGTCACTTTATGGTTAAAGAGGGTATAGTCTTGGGTCACAGGGTATCCAAAGCGGGAATTGAGGTGGATCGGGCAAAAATTGATACAATTGCTAAATTACCTCCACCAACTAATGTCAAGGGCATTAGGAGCTTTTTAGGTCACGCGGGTTTTTACCGCCGTTTTATAAAAGATTTTTCTAAAATAACTAGACCTCTAACTCAATTACTTTTAAAAGATGCACCATTTAATTTTACTAAAGAGTGTCTAGAGGCTTTTGAAATTTTGAAAGAAAAATTAACTAATGCCCCGATCATTATTGCCCCGAATTGGAACTTGCCTTTTGAAATAATGTGTGACGCAAACGACTTTGCATTAGGAGTTGTACTTGGCCAAAGGGTTGATAAGCACTTTCGACCCATTTATTATGCAAGCAAGACTTTGAATCCGGCCCAAGAAAATTACACCACAACCGAAAAAGAATTACTAGCTGTGGTGTATGCTTTTGACAAATTCCGCCCTTATCTTATTTTATCTAAAACCACTGTTTTCACTGACCACTCTGCTATTAAGTACTTGTTTGCCAAGCAGGATGCGAAGCCTAGATTGATTCGATGGGTGCTTTTATTACAAGAATTTGACATCGAGATCAAGGATAAAAAGGGAATGGAGAATGTTGCGGCTGATCATCTTTCTAGATTAGAAAATCCAGAAAGGGAAGATAAAGATAACATGGATATTGGAGATAGCTTCCCGGAAGAATATTTGATGATGATTGTGGATGAAGACCCATGGTATGCAGACATTGCAAATTACTTGGCCGGCAATTACCTTCCAAAAGGCCTTACCCATCATCAAAAGAAGAAATTATTTTCCGAAATTAAATATTATTTTTGGGATGAGCCTTATCTTTTTAGAAGCTGTGCGGATGGAATTATAAGAAGATGTGTTTTTGGCAAGGAAAGTCGTGACATATTAGAGCATTTCCACAATGGGCCAGCAGGAGGACATCATGGAGAACAATACACTGCTAAAAAAGTGTTTGATGCGGGATTTTATTGGCCCACTATTTTTAAAGATGTGGCTTCTTACATAAAGGAGTGTGATGCCTGCCAAAGAACGGGTAATATATCGGCAAGGAATGAAATGCCCCAATTGAATATTCAAGTTTGTGAAATATTTGATGTATGGGGTGTAGATTTCATGGGACCATTTCCTTCATCCAAAGGCAACAAATATATACTAGTGGCGGTGGATTATGTGTCAAAGTGGGCGGAAGCACAAGCATTACCAACTAATGATGCAAGAGTGGTGGTGAAATTCTTAAAGAAATTATTTTCAAGATTTGGAGTGCCTAAAGCGTTAATTAGTGATCGGGGAACCCACTTTGCTAATGATCAACTAGTAAAAGTGTTGCAAAAATATGGGGTACGCCATAGATTTTCAACACCTTACCATCCACAATCAAATGGGCAAACCGAAATCACAAATAGGGCACTAAAACGAATATTGGAAAAATCGGTGGGGAATAATAGAAAAGATTGGGCGGACAAGTTGGATGATGCACTTTGGGCATTTAGAACCGCATTCAAAACACCCATTAGAACCACACCTTATAAACTAGTGTATGGTAAAAATTGCCATCTACATGTGGAACTTGAACACAATGCCTATTGGGCTTTGAAAACATGCAATTTTGAGCCACATGAGTTGCGTGCAAATCGAATTTTGCAAATGAATACCTTGGAAGAATTAAGGAATGAGTCTTATTCTAACTCATTAATTTATAAGGATAAGACCAAAAGATGGCATGATGCAAGGTTGAAAGGAAATAAAGAGTTTGAGGAAGGACAAAAAGTGCTATTATACAACTCAAGACTTAAACTTTTTCCGGGAAAATTACGCTCTCGTTGGACCAGGCCGTTTTCAGTTAAGCATGTTTATCCTTATGGTGTGATTGAGTTATGGAGCAAAGAAGGATCAAGCTTTAAAGTCAATGGGCATCGGGTTAAGAGATACGAAGAAAGAATGCCACAACACGAGAGAATTGAAGAAGAGTTGGACTTGGAAGAACCCGCAGCAACGTAGAGCGGAAAGGAGTCCAGCTAAAGACTCCTCAAAAAGAAGCGCTTGACGGGAGGCAACCTGTTACGAGAGTTTGCTTTCTTTTCTTTTCTCATTTTATTTTTCGTTTTTGTTTGGTTTTTTTAGGATTTTTCTATCCAATTCTTCCTGATTGTCTACAAATGATTGCTTGAGGAAAAGCAAGGCCTGAGTGTGGGGTGTGGTGTTAATATTTTAAGAAAAGTGAAACTTTTAGAAAAAAAATTTCAAACAGCTTAACAGACTCGCCGAGTTAGGCCACCTACTCGACGAGTCCTTACGTATCCAGAAAAATTGACCCGCGACATGACTCGCCGAGTCTGTACCCTTACTCGACGTGTCGTTATTATTTACTGAAAAAAAATAATTTTACAATTCGGTAAAATTAGGGTTTTAACCCTAATTAAAACATCACTTTCATTCTACACAACAGCCGACACCACCCGTCGTGCCAAATTCTCTCAAGCTTTCATCTTCATTCTTCTCTTGATTTCTCCAAAATCTTCACACAAGGTAACAATTTTCACTCCTAATTCTGTTAAAGGTTCAATCTTTAGATGTTGTATGGTCTTAATTTCTGAAAAAAACCCCGTTTTTGAAAATACATGATTTCTAGGGTTCTTAAATTTAACATGTTTTGTGAGTTTTTGTTCGCAATGGTTATGAATTAGTGTTTAGGATACCTTCGTGGACAAACGCCTGAGATAAATTTAGAGTTTACATGACTCAATACAGTTCGAATCACAGCAGGACCCAATGTGTTCATCAGACTCGCCATGTCTGTATTTCGTGGTTTGTTTGTGTTGTTTGTGTTATTTTGCAGGAACATGTCTTTCAGAAGGGGTCAAAGCTCCCGTGGGAACCAAGAATCCCATCCTTGGTTAAACTTCCCACGGATCAATTCTGAATCTACAATGAGGAAGTGGAGGAAGAGGTTGAAAGAGCTGAAAAAAGAAGGAAATCAATTTCCCAAATGCAATTGATTGGGAGTGGCTTGGACGAGTGCGTTATGAGGAAGAATTAGCCCCTTATTTGGTCAACACATTCACGCATAATGGGGTGTCAATAACCTGTGACGGATGGAACCAGTTATTCAGAATTCAAGAGCCGGTGTACCAGGAATTATGCTGGGAATTTTTCTCCACCATTTCTTTTCATGGAGGAAATGATTATTATAGTCCGGGGAACATTGAATTTTGTCTCGGTGGGGAATACCGCCATTGTAGTATGGTGGAGCTGGCTTGGAGGTTGGGAATTTATGACCAACAATTGGTCAACACTGGTGCATTTGGTACTTTTCTTGAACATTGTCACCAAGTTTTTCTGGATGGTGTCGAGGGTCCTATTTGGTGGAGCACTATTGTTAATAAGGTTTACATCCCCAAGTCTGCTCAAGAGGGGAGTATCAGATCACCCACCCACCGGCTAATTCATCGCCTCATCTCAAGCACGATCAACATGCGGAAAGATGACGACAAGGTTCCTAACCTTGATGTGCTTTATTTGTGGAGTATTATTACTCCAAATACTTTTGCAGTCTCTCATATTGCATGGCATCCTATTTATCCGAGGGAGCAGTCAAGGACATGAAGACTTCCAAAATCAATGGCGGGATGTTTGTGACCCGCCTAGCAAGGTCGTATGGGTTGATGAACGCAGGGGCGTGGGATATGTTGACAGTGGTTCCGACCCCTCCTTTTAATCCCTTTCTTTTTAGAAGAGCAAGAATTATTGAAGATTATGGAGGGGGCCACTATGCTATTCCTCATAATGATCCGGTGATAGCACCCGAGGAGCCGGGTAGGCGAGTGAGAAGACGCCAAAGAGAAGACCATGATGAACCACCGGTAATCCCGGTTGATGATGAAGTACCAATGGATTGGTACAATGTTGAGATGCACCGGTTACAAAATGATTTGGGTAAGGGGATCAATTTTAGTAACCAATCACACATCCAATTGTTTAATCACTTCCAACTTCCGCATATTGATGGAGGAAATTATCCATATATTCACACATGGGAGGAGAGGATAGAGGCGAGAAGAAGTGGAGCAAGTGGAAGCGGAGCGCGGGATGATGATGGAGATGATGATGAGGAGGAAGAAGAAGATTGAATGATCCTTTTTATTTTTATTTGGTTGTGTTGAAAACAATTTTTATTTGTTTGTTTTTGTTTGATTTTGTTTGGACAAGTACTTTCGGATTTGCTTTTGGTGTATTTTCTTTTATTACATGGTTTGTTTTAGTCTTTTCAGAACTTGGATAAAGGGTTTGCACACAAAGGGTCTCGAGAGTGATAGAAGTATCGAGTCTAGGCGAAAGAGAATGGAGTCCGAGTTTAGAATCCGGTCAAGAATAGAGTTGGAAATCGTCTAAATACTGAAGGAAAAAATGGGAGAGTCTCAAGTGATCAATTTCCAAACACATCAGAATCAATTTTGGAGCAGAATATAAAATTTTCCACCCAGCGATGGACTCGCCGAGTGCACTTACTGACTCGACGAGTCCCAGTGTAAAAGCTTGGATTCTGCCTTTTCGCGCTACAACTCGGCGAGTCACATACTGCACTCGACGAGTTGATACGTATTTTACCTCTCAAGCTTATGATTTGATGATTATTTCACACGGAAATTGGCTGCAATTTTGAAGAGTAATTCCTGAAGATTTCCGAGAGTTTTTCCTGCATTTTTAGAGCTATGAACTACACGAGATATGATGCCCAAGGCATGGATGAGCTGTTCCCATGCCAAAGTCAGCTGAAGATGGAGCTCAAAAGAAGAAATATCAATCTCGCCACTACTATCCCAGGGGAGTTTGTTCCAATTCTCTTTTTACTTTTGTTTTCTTTATCATGCATAACATGCAATAGGGACATTGCATGAATTAAATGTGGGGTAGGGGGTTGGTTACATTAGATAACTTAGAATCTTAATTTGGGCTTAATTTTAAAAACTTTTGCATTAATATTGCTAGGATTAATTTAGAAAATTTTGGTAAAGCAATTAGGATTCATGCTAGTATTATGTTTTATGATTCTATGAGGACCCAAATGTTTAGTTGAGCCAATATATGTTATAATGCATTTGTGGCCTCCCTTATTCTAGTGAAATCATGGGACAAAAACACAACCTCGCTTAGTTCGAGGGACGCAATATGTTTAGCATATAGTACCAGAAATCTATCCAGGAAGGTTTGTATCTTAACCAATAAGGGTTGAAGTTAAGCACCCCTACTTAAGCATGTAGGTATTAAGTGAAAAAAAAGTGAGATATACATGTAAAAAAAAGAGAGAAAAATTACCAAAAAGGCGAAGAATTTTTGGAGCTATCAACTTTAAAGATCAAAAATCAAAAATTTTGAAGAAATTCAAAACTTGAAGATACCAAAAATCAGAAAAAAAGGTGATGAATTCAAAGTACAAATTGAAGATCAAATATCAAAGAAAGTGAAGAATTCAAGAGCTCCATTATGGTATCTAAAAGTTGTAATTCTCTAGACTATGTATGCTTGGGTAGCTTTACAAAAATACCTTGAGGTTAAGAAATTTTTCTAAGGATTGATTCGGAGGGATGCATAAAATGAGCGTTGTTCAAAAGAAGTGGGCAAGTGTTTATGAGGATTCTGAGTATTTAGAGTATGGGGGTTCCTTAGGAAAAGTTTTAGACACAAATGCATGCATTGAGGTCTTGGCATAATGGCTGGGTTTGATTAGGATTGTTTTATGTGATTTTAGTATGCTAAAAATTCAATTTTGCTTGGGGGCAAACAAAAGTCAAGTGTGGGGTAATTTTATATGTGCATATTTAGTCACATATTTTGTATAGGATATTAATACTTTTTGGCTAATTTAATGCAGATATGGAACAAAAGATGCTTAATTACGTTTAAATTATATTTTCAGTTCATAAGAGGTGCTTGGAAGCAAAAGGAAGCAGGAGAAGCTATCGGGAGCTTGGGAATCAAAGAAAGAAGAAAATAGCCAAACACCAAGAAGGACTCGGCGAGTTGACCCTTGACTCGACGAGTTCCCACGAACATTCTCGAAGCAGAAGAGTCCTTGCCTTGCCGTACACGGGGATTTAATGAGGGACTCGACGAGTCAGTCCCTGGACTCGACGAGTCGCCTCTAATCTATAAAAAGGGGCTTTCAGATCGATACCCGGTTTTTCTAAGAAATCCTTGGAGGAGATGTTGCGATTAGAAGACCTGCTAAGGCGCTGGAAGTTAGAGAATCAACCCTAGATCCAATTTTGAGAAGAATCAAGGGAAATTCAAGTCCATTCTTATTTATTCTTTAAGTTGAACTATGTTTGAGCTACTTAACTTCGTTTTTGATCTTAGTTTTACTGTAATCATGAGCTAAAACTATTATCTTCTGTTTAGGATAGATGACTTTATGATTATGGTATGATTTTATGGTTGGATTACTTTAATTTGGTGATTATGTTTTGATAAGCTTGTTAAAGAACCTTATGTGTTAATTATAACTATTCTTCTGTTAATTAACCAGTATATTAAGTTGTATGACCATCTCTTAATTGCTAATCTCATATGATTTATGTGAAACATTGTTATATGCCTAGGAATAGCGAACGTGAAACTAGGGTTAATAGAGAATAGGTAAGTTAATGTGTGAGCTTGTGTGACGAACCATCAACAAGAGGTTAATTGAACGACCAATTTGATTAATCACTACAAGTCTTACTTAACCCGAATCAATAAACTAGAAAACCTGTTAATTTAACCAACTGGCCAATGAATTGATTTGTTTTCTAAGGATTAGTAATAGCGAACGTGAACCTAATCACACTAATCAGTAGCCAATGAAAAGTTAATCCATTGCACTTGCCAAAAAATCAACCAAAGGAATAAAGGATTCAAACCTAAACAGAAGTCTTCTCTATTATTGAATTTAGTTGATCTTTGCTTGCTTAGTTGGTAGTTTAAGTTTTAGTTAATTGTTTAAGTTTCTAGTCTTGCAAAACTAGAGAAAACCCTTCCTTTTATTATTTGCTTTTTAGATAATTCTAGTAGTTAGTTTAATTTGCCGTTCCCTGTGTTCGATACCCTGCTTGCTTAATTATACCACCAATTACCAGGTACACTGCCTTTTGTGTGTTAAATTTATATTTAAAAAGTAGGATTAAAACTAATTGGTTTTACACACATCAGGGCTTATTGTGTTTTGGGCCTCGGTTTGGGCCATGTAGTGGACTTTGGGCCTTTGGGCCTTAGTGGACCATCAGGAGTCAGATGTATTGGGCCAAGGATATGTTTGGGCTTAGGGAAAGGCCCATTAGAGGGACTGTGTCACACCCCCAAACCAAGGATGGCGGAAACGTCCGGGGCTGGAGGACTTCATGTAAAGTATCACAACAACGAGTATAATAGTGCTCAAAGTAAATACAACCATCATAAATATAATTGAAAAGGTTACACCATAGTATATGTTTACATGTTTCAAAATCAATTACATTATGATGACAAAATGAACTGTTTGACGATTTAACGTCCCATCCTCAAAATGTTGTTGGTTTCCTGTTTCACTGATTTCCTGAGAATACAAGTAGTTTTGAAAAGTGTCAACAATTAAGTTGGTGAGTTCATAAGAGTTTTGTTTGAGAAAGGAAACCGTTTTCCTTGTAAAAACGATAGAGTATGATTCCAGAAAATCCAATATTTTCTTTGTTAAGTGTAAAATGTATGCTCCTATGTTATGCGATAATGAACCCTAGAAAGACCTGTAGGTTCCTTCTATAATCACCCAGCGTATATAAGTTATATAAATTTAAGTTAAATAAACCGTTGAATATAATGGGTCTACCCTAGGTCCACAACCAAACAAGGAACAGGAGATAAGGCGGGCCCACCAATTCTAAGTCGATTTCAATTCAATTTTATATAACTCTAACATGTACACTTAGTAATTATAGATGAAAACTAACAATTCTAATGATATGTAGTTTTAATACCATAAAACCATTTTGTGCAAACCCGGTACTTTGTATTTGTACCCCATTTATATGAAAACCCGGTACTTTGTAATGTACACCTTTTTGTGTAAACCCGGTACTTTGTATTTGTATCCCTTTTTGTGTAAACCCGGTACTTTGTAATGTACCCCTTTTTGTGTAAACCCGGTACTTTGTATTTGTACCCCTTTTTGTGTAAACCCGGTACTTTGTATTTGTACCCCTTTTTGTGTAAACCCGGTACTTTGTAATGTACCCCTTTTTGTGTAAACCCGGTACTTTGTAATGTACCCCTTTTTGTGTAATCCCGGTACTTTGTATTTGTACCGCGTTAATGAAAGTCCTTTGTAATGAGTTCGAAATGTAAATGAAACATAAACTATACCTATTATAGTTTATCAAAATGTTTGTAATGTATTTGCAACCTAACTATGCCTATTATAGTTTAGCATGTTTGTTTATGGTGTATAAGAGCCCTTTTCTATGTAAGTCGAATGTATAGTAAATATATAACTATGTTTATCATGCCTTGTTTTGTACTATTGGTAATGATGGAGGATTCTTACAATTCAGTGAGTATTTTCTGTTATATAATTATACCACAACAAGAAACTCATGTAAAATATGAAATTCTCAAAGATTAACACTTTGCTCAACATGTTACAAAGTGTGATGAAAGTTATAAGCTGTTAACTAGTTTTTGACCTTTCTACACTATTTTAGAAAAAACCATAGAAAAATCATACGAAATCGAAAACTAAATCCGTAAATTCTGAGAGTTCATAAAATGTGTCTAGTTTATTCATAATTTTTATTATAATTTTTAGAAGTCTCTAACTTGTGTCAAAATGTTCATATTCACAGACTGGTCCGAATTCGTTTCTGAAATGATAGACAGTTTTGTAAAAATCACCATAAATCGTAGAAAACTCGTATGGAGATGTGCAAGTAGTCATTTGAAAGGTATGAAACTGAACTATTTGCATATTAAACAGTTTCGAAAGATATTAAGTTTACGATAGTCAAAACAGTCCGTGAATAAGACTCAACTTTTCTGATGAAAGTTGTTGCTTGAGTTTAGTTAAGTTTTTGGTGTATTAACTTGTATTCCCCTCCCCCCCCCCTAAAACTTGAAGAAAACATGAAAATGTAGGGGTATGAACTCACCTTTTGTGATTTCAGTGGATGGATGTTGAGGAAAGGAAGTGTTCAACTCAAGAACACTTAGAAGATTGTTTGAAGATTCGAAGTTATAACACAAATATGATGAAGTTTGTGTAAGAACTCTATGATTTGAGTAGAAAGGAGTGAAATAATCATATGGAGGATGATAATACTTACCAAAAGTAGAAGAAAATCTTGGAGAATAGCCTTGAATCTCGAAATTTAGAGAGAGAAAGTGAGAGAGAATGAAGTTTGTTCTTTGGTGGAAAAATGAGAGAGATGTTAGGAGAGAGGGGAGTTTTCCAGCCTTTGATCAAGGATGTGGCTGGAAAAATGATGGAAAGAGTACAATGAAAGGACTAGGTATGGTGGAAGGATAAGGGCTGGTCATGGAGTGGGCATGGATGGTTGCTTGTGTCATACACTAAAGTAAAGTCAACACTCCACCAAAAATATCCCACCCACCCTTCTTGGATAAGGATTATACCCCAAAAACGTGATTAATTATGAAGTATGGGGTTCTATATGATAAAATACAAGTTTGGGTGAAAATCCCGCGTTAAAGTCACGAAAAACGGGCTCAAAACACTAAAAATATTGAAAACCGGGTAGAAATTGCTAAAATCCGAATTTCAGGGTCGGAGGTTCGGTCCTAGCCATGGGAACCGAAAGTGGATGGGAACCGAGAGTAGGGTTCGGCTGAGCAGCTTCGCATCTCGGACCGAAGGTTAAGTTCGGTTCTTTAGCAGGTTCGGTTCAGGAGGTGGTTTCGGTTCTCAGGAGGTTTCGGTTCCTTAAGGGAGGTTGGTTCCTAAGAGGGTTCGGCTCCTTAAGAGGGTACGGCTCCTTAAGGCTGTTTTTCGCGTAAACTTCCGTTTTCGAGCGGTTTTCGACTAAATTAAGGGTCGGAATGCCCCGAGTGATTATAAAAAGTTGAGAGAGATTTTGAGAGAGATTTGGGAGAGATTTCACACACTTGGAGAGATTTCTCATACAGAGAGAGATTTGGGAGAGATTTCACATACTTTGAGAGATTTCTCATACAGAGAGAGATTTTGGAGAGATTTCACATACTTGGAGAGGTTTCTCATACAGAGAGAGATTTTGGAGAGATTTCACATACTTGGAGAGGTTTCTCATACAGAGAGAGATTTTGGAGAGATTTCACATACTTGGAGAGATTTCTCATACAGAGAGAGATTTTGGAGAGATTTCACATACTTGGAGAGGTTTCTCATACAGAGAGAGATTTTGGAGAGATTTCACATACTTGGAGAGATTTCTCATACAGAGAGAGATTTTGGAGAGATTTCAAATAGAGAGAGATAGAGTGAAAGAGATTGAGAGAGACTACGTTTGTGACCTTTTTGAATGTTTGGCTTCGTAACGCAAGGTTTGTACATCCCGTTAAGTCTTGTTATGATTGTTATATACCCCCGAGAGTTAAGGAATAATGTTTTATCGAGTAGTTTCATCACTTGCCCTGATTAGGGTTTAGAATTTCCGAACACGTGAAAACTCTAAGTGGTACTTTTTATTAAGATTTGTGAGTTGTACAATGAGAAGCATAACGGAAACCCTAATATACAAGGGTTAGATAAGTTGACCGGTTTGACTTGTTGACTTTAGTTGACTTTGACTTGACCAAAATTTGACGGTTGTCACATCATCCCCCTGTTAGAAAGAATTTCGTCCCGAAATTAGCGTTTCGACTGGGACTTCAAGAATTTGGAGGAAAGATGGGGGAACTTTTCGTAGTACAAGAAATTGGTTATGGTGGGGACCAATCCTCCTGATGTTAAATGACGACCTTGGAATTTCTTATTGTAACTTGAGTTGGGTCGATTCAAAGGAGTTATCGTTTTGGAATGATAGTGTATTCTACGTGTGCCTTTATGCTCTCCGCTTTATACTTGGTATTACGACTATGAATATTTTATAATGTAATTTGTGAGTACTAGTATTACGAATGTTTCAACAATTTGTGATGAAATTTGCCATATAAGTCCTACCAGATCTTTTATAATCGCTTGGTGTAAACTAATCGTATATCATTAAGATTGCAAGGGCAGTCGAATGAGTGACTCCGCCTTAAGCCCACAACCAAACAAGGAACAGGAAATAGGGCGGAATTACACATTCTAAGTCCATAGAATCTTAATGATATATGGCCATATTGTTTACTCTAGCCATCATAGATGCACTAGTAAAAAAAAACCCTGCGTTTTTATATAGATGATAAGACTTATTTGGGTTTTGTCGTGTTCTCGAGATTTATGGTTGATATACTTTAATCGATGCTAGTTTTAGTAATAAAAAGAAATTTAAAATTTAAACGTCGATGTTAGAAACACGTACTGATATTTACGGGCGGTTCCGGGGTGGTCTCTCCTGCGGTGATCGCAAGCACCCTTCCACCATCACCGACATTTCTTGCTCTTGGGCAGTCCCTTTTAAAGTGTCCCGTTTCGCCGCACTTGTAACAAGCTGGGCTTACTCCAGTGCCAAGGACCTGGTTGATGGGTTGTGCTGGTGCCTTACAGAAACGGACAGTGTGCCCCTCTCTGTTGCAATTTTTGCAATGCATCTTTCGGCAAGCCCCAGTGTGATGGAAGTTACACTTGTTGCATTTCGGAAGGGTTCCAGCGTATTGTTTTATGGGTGCTGGCATGGCGAGGGTTGTGGCAGCATGAACAGCAACGATCTGTTGCTTCTTAGTGAAGTCCTGGGCTGGTTGGTCCTTCTTGTTGTCCCAGAACTTTCTTTTGTTCTTCCCTCCTCTTGCTTGATTAGGGGTGGTTGTCGTAGTGTCATGGCTGGCACGATGGTCGATGAGTTGTTGTGCCAACTCCTTGGCGCTGTCGAAGGTAGTTGGTCTTGAGGCTAACACGCTATCTTGAATTTGGGGAGACAATCCCCAGACATATCGTTCCAGCTTTTTGTCTTTCGGGGTGACCATAGCGGGACAAAGGAGGGCTAGATCACAAAATCGGGCGGTATAAGTCGCAAGATCAGAGCCTGTCATCTTAAGATTCCACAGTTCTTGCTCTAGCTTTTTCACTTCGCCCCTTGGGCAATATTCTTTCAGCATCATCGTCTTTAAGTCCTCCCAGCTTAACGAGTTAGCCACTGCAAGCGTTAGTGACTTAACATGGCCTTTCCACCAAGTGAGGGTCCGGCCAGAGAAAGTGTAAGCTGCAAATTTGACCTTGCTTGCTTCGAGGCATGCACAAATTTTGAAGACCGTTTCGGTCTTTTCGAACCATTGCATCAGTGTGATGACGCCCTCGCTTCCATTGAAAGAATCGGGTTTGGCACTAGTAAAGTCCTTGTACGAACATTCCCTCGTACGTCATGTGCTGTCCCCGTGGTTAGAGTTTGTGGCTCCAGATCCAGCACCACCGATAACATTCATACCAATTTGTGACATTGCGGCTGCCACGGCTGCTGTTACTGCAGCTTGGAACATTGCGGAATCAAACTGTGGAGGTGGTGGTGCTGCTGCGCTGCCTGAAGGTCTGGAATTTTTCTTCGGTGGCATAGTTCTGTCATAAGTTTGTAAAGATGAACAGACGGTAAGTTCCCAATAGTAGTGACAATTCAGTTGTTATTGAACTAGATTTTTCTGTATTATGTTCGACTTAAAAGTATCTTGCATGCAATTTATAACGAAAATCCATATGAATGAATTTAGCAGAAATGACTCGAATGTAATCTTGTGATTTGTTCCATGCCTGATCCACTCCTAAGATCATCCGATGTATACCAGTTGTGTGTTATTAAGGTCCAATAGGCCGTTGAACTTAATGAGTCTGCCCTAAGTCCACAACCAAACAAGGAACAGGACCTAAGGCGGACTCACCATTTCTAAGTCGATCGTCTCTTAATTATACATAATCTTGAGGTATACATTAAGTAATCTTAGAGTCATCATAAGCAAATCGTTTGTAATACCATGTTATGAAATACGTGGTAAACTCCCAATCAAATAAAATGCATGCCAATTTTATTGATATACTCTAGTTCATAGAGTTCAGGAAAGTTTGACCTTATATTAGGTCTATATTTCGTTAATGTAAGGAAAAACTTTGACGGTGACACGACCCCTTGAATAGTGTAGTCTCTACATGTGAAAGGTCGAATTTATGTATAGGACGGGGCAGTGTTTCAAACGCACTACAAGAGTTTGAGTCTGTAATGATATGTCAGTAGTGTACACACTACTCGTGGCGGGTGATGTTTCGTGGGCCATAGAATGAAGACATGAAAGTCTGCATTGTCTTATCCTCTGCCCTGGCTTCTGCCATTTGATGTTCTACTTTTGCCACGCGTTTTCTCTAACGCTATGTGAAGTTCCTGTTACTCCTAATCTCGGCTCGGGTTGCGGTTACTTCCCTCTGAAGGCTTTGATGTGGTTTCTGATCTTTTCATGGTCTCCATCCAGGTGACGAAGGCGAATTGCGGTGATCTTGGTGGTAGCGCCAACCTCCACGATTTTGGCTGACCGATGCTCGTGTTTGTACGCTCAAGTGAATGATGCAGCGTACTATGACGAGGAGAGCCCTGTCTACTAATCCTCCTCTGTTGAGGTTGTAGAATCCTCATCCATGTCATGGGGAGGGTTTTGACCTTGTTCCTAACTCCGTCTTTGTAGTTCTACGTCTTATCGAGGTGTCGGGCCATGGAAGCCTCGTCGGGGTGTGGCAACTGGAGGATGTATTGTAGACCTCGGGCTCTTCGTCAGAGTCTTCTCCTATTTTGTCTTTGTCTTCTTTTTGGTTTCGCTTCCTCCGTATCTTCATCTGAATTGTCTTTGGGTCTTACTCTATTATTTCCTCAGGGTCCTCTCCGGGGCTTTCTTCGTTCTAACCATCATCTTCCTGGGTAGGAGAATAGGGGTCTCCTGGTAGTTGAGCTTTTGCCATGTTGCTTGTGCGAGAATAGGGGTAGAAGAGATAATTAATAGGCGTCTAATCCTATAATTACTTATAGGGGTGATCCTTATTAGTCATGTCTATAATCACATAGTGCATACCAGTTATACATAATCTGAGATAGAATAGACCTTCGAATAAATGACTCTACTCTAAGTCCACAACCAAACAAGGAACAGGAAGTAGAGCAATAGTCATAGATTCTGAGTCTATAATATCTTTAATTATGTATAACCTTAGTGTATGCACTCAGTCATTATAGACCTACTAATAGGGGTCTTTAGTTTTCACATCAGTTGGTTATAGTAGCACAAAATACTCCTATAGTATTTTAAATGTTTAACTTATGTTTTTAATGTTTCTTGGTAGGTAGAGTTGGTAATTTTTTAGACTTGTTGCAACACCACAACCATTCCCGGACATATGCTAATCACTTCTGGGTTAGACATAGTTGATCAGGCTATGTCATTCCCAGACCTGACTATACATCCCCAAGCCTACTTGTGCTATTCAACAATCATTACTTTTGTTTTGTTCTAGTATGATGCTGACCTTAGTATGCATGCATGCATGTATGCTTTTAACAAGAAACTATTTATTTCTAAAAGTATAGTCTTTCGAAAACGTTTAATCAGAGACTTTAGTCCCAATGCATTTATAGTTTGTATATCTTATGTGGTTCGATATACTTAGTTCACTATAAACAATGCTCTGATACCAATCTGTCACACCCCCAAACCAAGGATGGCGGAAATGTCCGGGGGTGGAGGACTTCATGTAAAGTATCACAACAACGAGTATAATAGTGGTCAAAGTAAATACAACCATCATAAATATAATTGAAAATGTTACACCATAGTATATGTTTACATGTTTCAAAATCAATTACATTATGATGACAAAATGAACTGTTTGACGATTTAACGTCCCATCCTCAAAATGTTGTTGGTTTCCTGTTTCACTGATTTCCTGAGAATACAAGTAGTTTTGAAAAGTGTCAACAATTAAGTTGGTGAGTTCATAAGAGTTTTCTTTGAGAAAGGAAACCGTTTTCCTTGTAAAAGCGATAGAGTATGATTCCAGAAAATCCAATATTTTCTTTGTTAAGTGTAAAATGTATGCTCCTATGTTATGCGATAATGAACCCTAGAAAGACATGTAGGTTCCTTCTATAATCACCCAGCGTATATAAGTTACATAAATTTAAGTTAAATAAACCGTTGAATATAATGGGTCTACCCTAGGTCCACAACCAAACAAGGAACAAGAGATAAGGCGGGCCCACCAATTCTAAGTCGATTTCAATTCAGTTTTATATAACTCTAACATGTACACTTAGCAATTATAGATGAAAACTAACAATTCTAATGATATGTAGTTTTAATACCATAAAACCATTTTGTGCAAACCCGGTACTTTGTATTTGTACCCCATTTATATGAAAACCCGGTACTTTGTAATGTACCCCTTTTTGTGTAAACCCGGTACTTTGTATTTGTACCCCTTTTTGTGTAAACCCGGTACTTTGTAATGTACCCCTTTTTGTGTAAACCCGGTACTTTGTATTTGTACCCATTTTTGTGTAAACCCGGTACTTTGTATTTGTACCCCTTTTCGTGTAAACCCGGTACTTTGTAATATACCCATTTTTGTGTAAACCCGGTACTTTGTATTTGTACCCCTTTTTGTGTAAACCCGGTATTTTGTAATGTACCCCTTTTTGTGTAAACCCGGTACTTTGTATTTGTACCCCGTTAATGAAAGTCCTTTGTAATGAGTTCGAAATGTAAATGAAACATAAACTATACCTATTATAGTTTATCAAAATGTTTGTAATGTATTTGCAACCTAACTATGCCTATTATAGTTTAGCATGTTTGTTTGTGGTGTATAAGAGCCCTTTTCTATGTGAGTCGAATGTATAGCAAAAATATAACTATGTTTATCATGCCTTGTTTTGTACTATTGGTAATGATGGAGGATTCTTACAATTCAGTGAGTATTTTCTGTTATATAATTATACCACAACAAGAAACTCATGTAAAATATGAAATTCTCAAAGATTTAACACTTTGCTCAACATGTTACAAAGTGTGATGAAAGTTATAAGCTGTTAACTAGTTTTTGACCTTTCTACACTATTTTAGAAAAAACCATAGAAAAATCATACGAAGTCGAAAACTAAATCCGTAAATTCTGAGAGTTCATAAAATGTGTCTAGTTTATTCATAATGTTTATTATGATTTTTAGAAGTCTCTAACTTGTGTCAAAATGTTCATATTCACAGACTGGTCTGAATTCGTTTCTGAAATGATAGGCAGTTTTGTAAAAATCACCATAAATCGTAGAAAAATCGTATGGAGATGTGCAAGTAGTCATTTTAAAGGTATGAACGTGAAATATTCGGATATTAAACAGTTTTGAAAGATATTAAGTTCAAGATAGTCAAAACAGTCCGTGAATAAGACTCAACTTTTCTGATGACAGCTGTTGTTTGAGTTTAGTTAATTTTTTGGTGTATTAACTTGTATTCCCCCCCCCCCCCTAAAACTTGAAGAAAACATGAAAATGTAGGGGTATGAACTCACCTTTTGTGATTTCAGTGGATGGATGTTGAGGAAAGGAAGTGTTCAACTCAAGAACACTTAGAAGATTGCTTAAAGATTCGAAGTTCTAACACAAATATGATGAAGTTTGTGTAAGAACCCTATGATTTGAGTAGAAAGGAGTGAAATAATCATATGGAGGATGATAATACTTACCAAAAGTAGAAGAAAATCTTGGAGAATAGCCTTGAATCTCGAAATTTAGAGAGAGAAAGTGAGAGAGAATGAAGTTTGTTCTTTGATGGAAAAATGAGAGAAATGTGAGGAGAGAGGGGAGTTTTCCAGCCTTTGATCAAGGATATGGCTGGAAAAATGATGGAAATAGTACAATGAAAGGACTAGGTATGGTGGAAGGACAAGGGCTGGTCATGGAGTGGGCATGGATGGTTGCTTGTGTCATACACTAAAGTAAAGTCAGCACTCCACCAAAAATATCCCACCCACTCTTCTTGGATAAGGATTATACCCCAAAAACGTGATTAATTATGAAGTATGGGGTTCTATATGATAAAATACGAGTTTGGGTGAAAATCCCGCGTTAAAATCACGAAAAATGGGCTCAAAACGCTAAAAACTATTGAAAACCGGGTAGAAATTGCTAAAATCCGAATTTAAGGGCCGGAGGTTCGGTCCTAGCCATGGGAACCGAAAGTGGATGGGAACCGAGAGTAGGGTTCGGCTGAGCAGCTTCGCATCTCGGACCGAAGGTTAAGTTCGATTCTTTAGCAGGTTAAGTTCAGGAGGTGGTTTCGGTTCTCAGGAGGTTTCGGTTCCTTAAAGGAGGTTCGGTTCCTAAGAGGGTTCGGCTCCTTAGGAGGGTTCGGCTCCTTAAGGCTGTTTTTCGTGTAAACTTCCGTTTTCGAGCGGTTTTCGACTAAATTAAGGGTCGGGATGCCCCGAGTGATTATAAAAGGTTGATAGAGATTTTGAGATAGATTTGGGAGAGATTTCACACACTTGGAGAGATTTCTCATACAGAGAGAGATTTGGGAGAGATTTCACATACTTGGAGACATTTCTCATACAGAGAGAGATTTTGGAGAGATTTCACATACTTGGAGAGGTTTCTCATACAGAGAGAGATTTTGGAGAGATTTCACATACTTGGAGAGGTTTCTCATACAGAGAGAGATTTTGGAGAGATTTCACATACTTGGAGAGATTTCTCATACAGAGAGAGATTTTGGAGAGCTTTCACATACTTGGAGAGGTTTCTCATACAGAGAGAGATTTTGGAGAGATTTCACATACTTGGAGAGATTTCTCATACAGAGAGAGATTTTGGAGAGATTTCAAATAGAGAGAGATAGAGTGAAAGAGATTGAGAGAGACTACGTTTGTGACCTTTTTGAATGTTTGGCTTCGTAACGCAAGGCTTGTACATCCCGTTAAGTCTCGTTATGATTGTTATATGCCCACGAGAGTTAAGGAATAATGTTTTATCGAGTAGTTTCATCACGTGCCCTGATTAGGGTTTAGAATTTCCGAACACGTGAAAACTCTAAGTGATACTTTGTATTAAGATTTGTGAGTTGTACAATGAGAAGCATAATGGAAACCCTAATATACAAGGGTTAGATAAGTTGACCGGTTTGACTTGTTGACTTTAGTTGACTTTGACTTGACCAAAATTTGACGGTTGTCACAGACTGGGCCCAATTGAGCAAATTGGGCCATTAGTGGGCCACTAGTGGGCTTGGAAAGCCTACCTAGTGTTGTGCTTTAGTATAAGGTCCATTAGAAAGATCCGGGCCCAATTTCGAAAATTGGGCCATTGATGGTTTTATGGACATTATAATGATGGGCTTTTGTTTTGGGTTTGGGCCTTAGTTTTGGATCATATTGGGGCAGGGGTAAAATGGTCATTTTACCCCATGCATGGATTAAGGATTATGGTATGGGACCCGATTGCTATTTGGGTATATTGATTGGTAGTGACAACTTGGGATGCTAGCGAGGCAGCAGCTAAGGAATTCATGCGGGAAGCTTCTGCAGTGCGAGGTGAGTCTTCTCACCATACCAATGGGTCTAAGGCACCAAGGCCGGCCCATTTTATGTTATGTGTTACACTAGTTGTAGTAGAGATATGTGGTATGATTGTTAGCTTTATGCTAAGTGGTATGCTAGTGATTATATGATATGTGTTATGCTAGTTGTCTTTGTGATACTTGCATGGAAGACCCCGGGGGTGCCTGTGGCATTGGATGTAAGACCATGTGGGGTAGCCCATGGCATTCCTAGGTAAACACCGTGTGGGGGAGCCCATGGCATTGGATGTAAGACCATGTGGGGTAGCCCATGGCAGTCCTAGGTAAAGACCATGTGGGGTAGCCCATGGCAGTGGAAGTAAGACCATGTGGGGTAGCCCATGGCTTATGTGATATATGTAGCTTTTGTAGCTAATATGGTATGTGTTATGTGGATTGTGTGTGGGGTATGCTCTGGGGGACTCACTAAGCTTTATGCTTACGGTTTACAGTTTTGGTTTCAGGTATCATCGATTTGGAAATGAAGAGCTCGGATTAATCGCAGTGCACGCACCTATGATTTCCGCAATGAATGATTTTGGGATGGACTCTGATAAATGTTTTACTTAATGATGATTTGAAATGTTTTAAATAAATGGTATCAATGTTTTAGCTATATTAAAAATGAAATTTTTACCCTTGATTTTTGGGTCGTTACAAGTTGGTATCAGAGCCTTGGTCTGAGGGACACGGACATACTTTCGGGTGTGTCTGAATTCAGACTGAGGATCTGTAAAGCTTTCAAAAGAAAAAAAATTTAAGTAAATAATTTCTAAGACAAGAAAGGGTGTGGTGCATGCAATCAGCCGAGCTCGAGTAAGTTTCCCCAGAATACCCACATTTGTTATCTGTTATGATTTGATTATGAATCTGTGAATCGCATGCTAGTTAGGGCTAGGGGAGATGCCTGTATATGTTGTATGAGCTGGTAGACTTGCATGCTAGTGTTGAGTAGTCAGCAATAGGTTGGTGGTGCTTGTAGCCATGAGGATAATGGATGTCATGCTGAAATGAGAATGATAATTGGTATTTGTAACTGCAATGTGTATGTTTTGAAAATTGTATACGGTTAGGATCATATAGCCTTAGAATAGCTGATTTGGCCTTATTTCCTGTGGTTTTAGGGTAGAGTCTATTATTCGACAGTCTATTAGATCCTGTTCTGTGTATAATTTGCATGTATAAGGCAGCCGACCGCGATGGTGGATGTGGACAGCATGGGTTGTGTTTATGGGCCGAATGTTCTATGATAGTTTGTGGGTCGGGGATTACCCTAGGGTAAGCCCAGGATGATATTAGTGACATGAGTTACATGATTGTGAATTGCATGTATAGGTAGAATTGTTTGTTTGGAATATGTTTGTTAGTTTTCCGTTGTCCGAATGCTGCTTGCTTTGTGCTTTGTGGGAGTTCTAGCAATGTGAGCTAGCTACTAAGTGAATATGCTAGGTCACATGTGGCACAGGTTGGATAATCTGTGACAACCCGAAATTTTTTTACTTTTAAAGCCCAGTCAATCAACTCAACTGAGTGTCAAATTCATTAGTACTGAGTTCTAGCCCGGTTAAAGGTCATTCTAAGGAGTTTTGAGCCTAATACACTTAAGGAATAAGTGTTAGAAAGTACCTGCTAGAACCACAGTTTAGCAAATCAAACCATAACCTCATCAAAATGAGTTCACGGCCATAATACCATGAGTTTACGGCCGTAAACTCATGTGGCCGTAAACTCAAGTGTATATAGATGATACTTGGCCATTTCTAGTCATTTCTTTCTTCCTTGGCCGATTTTCCTTCAAATCCTCTCAAGTATCATCAAGATTTCCTTCCAAGATCTTCATATAAGTAAGTATTCTTCCTAGATTTGTTGATACATCTCTTAATCTAGTATCCTTCCATGATTTCATCCATGAAAATCATTCTTTTCTTAGATCTTCAAGTTTCACCAAGAACACCAAGAACACACACTAGTGTTCTTGGCCAAAATCGACCATTTCAAGCTTTCAGATCGTAAGTACTCTTCCCTATAATTCTTATCTAGTTAGGAATCATGCTTAGAGGCTTCAAATATGCATTTTCCCAAGAACATCTTGAGTTTACGGCCCAAGATCTCCCTTGGCCGTAAACTCAATGTTGAGGCATGTATGGACCATAAACCCTATAAGATGCAAAGCTAGTGACCTAGAACCCTTCCTTGATGGAAATAAGACCTTAAACTACTCTCAAGTGCACAATGACCATGAGTTTACGGCCGTAAACACCTTTGGGCCGTAAACTCATCAAAAGCTTCCTTTGGGTTGGTCTTTCTCATCCTAGTGTAGAGCAAAAGTCCCTAAAGCTTCCCTAGCCTTCAAACTTGCACTTATACATGAGTGACCATGAGTTTACGGCCGTAAACTCCCTTGGGCCATAAACCCATGGCCGTAAACTCATGTGAGGGTCATTCTACCCTCCTTTGTTGAATCACATGTGATTCCTGTTGGATTAGGTGTCTAAGCCCATAACTATTATTGGTATGTATTCGACCCGAGAGTAGCATGGTCCATTTGGGTTGCATATCATGAGGACAATTTGTTAGGATGGACTTTTGAGAGAAGGTTATTTATGGTTTATTAATATATTATAAGTAATAATATATTAATATGAAATCATATGTTTTAATTAGTAGTGATGAAGAATTAATTTGGAATTAATTTAGTGGTCGAAAGAGACTAATTAAATCTATGGGGACTAATTATGATAATTAGTTATATTTATATGTGTTGGGCTTATGATCCATGTTGGACCAAGTTTATGTATGGATACATAAAGCGTTGGGCCACATGAACCATGGATCATAAAACCCATGGGTATGGATTTGGGTTATATCCATGACCCTAGAAATCCCACATATAAATAGATACTTCATTGCCCAAAATCGCCACTTGTATCTTTTTAGAGTTCATGGTTTCTTTTGTGTGCATGGAATTCTCTCTCAAGTTCATCCTTTGTCCATGGTGTGTTGTGATTCCATTTGAGGCTTCCACACTATTGGGGCTAAGCTCTTTAAGGCCAAATACACCAAGAATTCAAGCTCCATCAAAAGGTATGTCATGCTAACTAGTATATTATAATTTTATGTTAAATGCATGCTAGTTGTAAGATTAATACCTTGGAAACCATTTGCATGTATAATTAGTGAAAACATAGATCCAAGGTATTTAGGGTTGTATGTGCACCATAGGATGTTGTAGTATACCAAAACCCAACAGTGGTGTCAGAGCCATGGGTTGTTTTCAATTATACTTGATGCAAGTTGCTGAAAAAAAACTGAAAAAAATCGAATTTTTTGCTGTCGGGACAGCAGACTCGACGAGTCCAGTGATGGACTCGACGAGTCCATGAACAAATTCATCCAACTCGTCGAGTTGGTTCATGCACTCGACGAGTTGGGCCCCCTGACAGCTTATCTTCGAGTTTTTTGGCCTATTTTGGATTAGAATCATTACCGCAAAGTGTTTTTGTTCATAAAATTTGTTTTTTGATACTATGGTAATGTTTATTCTCATCCAAATAAAGGATAATAATCAAAGTTTCAAGTTTTATACATGTTTATATGATGCTTGAAAAATGTTGATTATGAATGTTCATGTTTATGAGTTTGTTTAGATTAATAGGAAAAATTATGAGATAGTTGTTTTCAATCCAAATTAATCTTGAAGTTGTTCATAATATGTGTTTTTGTAACTTGTCCTCAAGTTACATGAAAAGTCACATTTATGAATTTTAAAACCCATAAAAATTCCATAAGTTATGAAAAAATGAAGAGTCACATTTTTAATGCTTTTAAAGTCTTCCATAACTTGTCTACAAGTTATGGAACTTGAAGGGTTTTTTCCATTAAACCACTTTAAAATTCATAAGTTATGGAAACCATAAGTTTTTTGAATTGTTCAAAACTTGTCCTCAAGTTTTGGAATTTGTAAAGTCAAACCCCATATACACTTTAATTCCAAACCCAAGAATTTTAAAAGTTAAAGTTCAAACTTTATGGACTTCATTAAATTAATTAAAGTGTCTAATTAAAAGAGTTAATAATTCCATAAAGACATGGTTTAAGTTTAATTAAATTAAGAGTATAGTTTAATTAATAGATTAAACCACCAAGTATTTTAAATGTTTAAAATACACCCTTATACTATTATAATATTAATAGTTAATACTTATATATATATATATATATATATATATATATATATATGTATAAGAACAAAGTCAGTCTTACCGTTAGTAGGCCTCATTCACGAAGTCGGTCTATAAGGGGGGTATAAGGTTACTGCCTATAAAATGGCAGTTTAATGGGTGTCCACTCTCACCTACCGCTTCCTTGACCGGTGGAGGGTCGTTAGCCGAACGGGTAGGACAAGGATTATAATTCTCCCTTCATTAAAAGTATTAATGATAAATACTAAGTAACTAAACCTTTTATAAATACCCAATCTTAGTTACTTAGGAAAAAGTGAATAAGGTGCTAATCCATGAAATTACACTTTGCACTTTGTTTAAGTCGGTTAGTGGAGCATGTGTGGTTAACCGGCACACTAACTCGTATTTAACAAGGTAGGCAAAGGGTAACCTAATGTTTATCATAGTATCGATGGAGCGTGTGTGGTTAACCGGCACATCGATTGAGGGGTAAACACTTAAGGGTACCAAGTATATTTGCATGGTTACTTCACACCTTGTTTTGTGATCCTCGGCATCCCAGTCACAAAACCTGAAGGGCACACTCGAGATTGAAACATGCCATTGAAAAGTTCAATGAATCTCAAAAGAATCTAGGAGTTTCAAAACCAATTAAAACCTAATAATACATTTCGTTTATCTTGGTGGAAATTGGTGAATCGTCATTCACCTACCTTCAAATATTTTATAGCTTGGATTACGGCATCCCTCTTCCAAGTTATAAAATAGTTTGTTGGGTCCTAGCCTTAATATATCATATTGGGTGTCATATTAAGGACTTTAAATCAACTATCTTGAATATCTCCCAAAAAGATGTCTGGTCTAGACATTTATGATCTTCCCAAATCTCTTGAAACAAGCTTTCCTAAATGAAGATGATGTCCCATGGATATCATACTTCTTTCACCTCCTCCAATTATTCTCCCTAACCCACAAGTTCCTAAAAAGTTTAAGGTCACTCAAGCCCTATTGGCAAGGCAAGGTCTAGGTGTGATCACATCTTGGAGATGTAGTCACATATTGACAAGCCGGGAGAGTTGGGTGTCAAAGTCTTGAGAAAGTTGGTGGCTCAACTACTTTCTAAGTCACATAGTGAGTTCTTTTGGGAATCCTATGAAACAGACTAAGACAAGACCCTTAATGATCTTATCTATTTGCTAAGATCAACTTCCTAAAATGCTATGGACATTGACAATGATGACATTGGATATCCAGTAAAGCTCTCTCTTCCCAATGGAAAGGGATCGGCCATAGTCAACTCGGTTGACCCAATGGTAAAGAGAGAGGCGAAGTCTGAGATAGTCCCATTATCAAGGGTCCATAGGTAACTATTGCCAAAGGAAGGGGCATTGGTTACGAAGCTGCCAAATTTACCTAAGGATGTTAAAGTCAATAAGTTTGGCTCTACTTCAGGTAAAGTCCATTGTCTAACTCTATTAAGTACATGCTGATTCTGATCGCGAAGATGGATTTCAATCGCATGGTTTGGTGATCAGAATTTTGGGCTATTACTTAAGAGTTATGATATTTATATTGCTTAGGAATAGATAACAACAAGGTTTTCATATGGATTGTAAGGATAAGTTTTTCCGCAAAGTTTTAAAATAAAAGAAAAAGGTTTTGATTTTATTTATCCTTGCAATGGCATTTGTGAAAAGTTGTTGCTTATAAGATTCCATTGATAGCAATATTGGAAAAATGGATTTGATTCTTTCGGTTGTGGTAGTGTCTAATATTACCAAATAAGGAAAGATTCTCATCACCCAAGGTTCAATTAGACCGAAACTTGGAATCATGCAAGTTGTATAGTATGATGAATGAGAACTTTCAGCTTGGAAAATTAAGACTAATTCCTTATGTGAATAAGGAAAGGACTAAGGGATCGAGTACACATTCTTGTGCACTGGTCAAGTCCACCACAAAAGATCAAGAAGACTATTCGTCATGATTTACTTATGTTCAATAAATATGGTTATACTTATAAGTTTAAGTATAAGTCTGTAGCATTGGAGAAGTTTCAATGTGAGACAGAACGAATAAGAAGAATCAAAGTATGGCAGAAAGATAAAAGTTTCTCAAATCTGAAAAGATGGGAGAGTACTTTAGTATCATGTTTATGATCATCTTAATGATTAAGATACCATATCACAATTGGTCCTCTAAAGTCATCTTAGTTCATTCTTATGACTAAGAAGAGGAGTCATGAATTGTTGAAATGGTTAAATCAAAAAGATGAGTCATACTTCGTTCCAAAACAATTCTTAGAGTCATACTCCAAGATTGTAACTTGAGTGACATATCTTAAAGAGGGTTTGTTAACACTAGTCAAATGTAAGAGTAAAAGGTTATCTACTCTTGTACATTTGAAATTGGTAAGTTGTGATGTTTTGGATAAAACAGAGACCAACTTAGGCCAATTGTGTAAAGTGTTAGTCTTGATAAAGAATCCGCACTATCTCTTGAATATTTGACAAGGGAGTCTTATATGTCAAGAGGACAGTGGGAGTCTTAAAGCTCTTGAAAGTTTCAAGACTTAATCAAGAATAAAACCTAAAGTCCTTCACTAGCACACGACTTGAGGTTTATAACCTATCGTGTTGAAATTTTTGTGCCTATTCAAGTTGGCTTTGCATAGGAGTTCTGAGAGTTCTCAATTGGTTGCACAACTACTTGGAAGCAATGGCAGGCACCTGAGCTGCCAAATGGAAAGAATTTAAGATTGCACAAGTTTAATCAATATGAGTTTGGATTTGTCACTAACCTTGTCTTGTGATTATGGTTTTGACAAATTCACATGGATAAGAACACATACACTATTAAATCTAAGTGTCATAAGGTTTCTCTCTGATTCATGAAAATGATGGTGAGGAAACACTTTCACTAAGTAGATTTTAGCTAGATAGCAATTGTGATATTTGCATTCTCAAAGTCGTTAGTGGAGCGTGTGTGGTTTACCGGCACACTAACATGGACTTGTGAGAAGTGGCAAAGGTCTAAACAATTGAGACTATGATTACGGCATCCCTTTTCATAGTTCTAAAATTGTTTAGACACACATGTGAGCTATCTAAGAGAGGTGTATGATTTTGATAAAGTTTTATCAAAACAATCTAGTATCAGAAATCTGAACTTTGGTAAGAAAGTCAGCTGATTTCTGAGTACATGTCAAAGCTAGTGGGAGCATAAGTGTTATGCTAATAATCATCATGTTAGTGGGAGCATGATAATTATGACAAAGGTTGCAAGTTAGCAATGTTAATTATAGAAAACAAAAGTTTCAATTCGTGAGGTTGCAGGGGTTGAAAAAGTTGTTTTGCTATAATTAAGGGAGAGGAAATTATACTTCATTTCAATTCTAAAAGCTTAGATTGAGATTTTAATCGTATTTAATCAAGGATATATATATGAATTTCATGTTGGAATGGCTCAACATAAGGAAATTCTATATATGGGTCCATTATTTGCGTTCTAAAATTCGATTATGATTACGGCATCCCTTTTCATAATCTGAATTTTGAGAACTTGGCAAATTGAAATGGAAATATTATAGCAAAAGACTGGTTTAGTCTTTATGTGAGACATCATGAATCGTGTCCCATATGCTTCGGATATAGGATCGATTACATGTGCTATATTCATCCTTTCTAAAATTTTCCAAATGCCTGGGGCATTATGAAGGGAAAAGGTCTAGAACTGGATATGACTAAAATGATTAAGCAATTGTCGAGGACAATCTAAGGTTTACCAAAGATTGGTTGCTCAAGGACAGTTGGAAGTATAATGTTAATTCTGGAAGGACCATATTGACATAATCTATAAGGAGGCAACTCTTGTTCAGAAGTAATAGTCAAAATGGAATATGGAAATGTTTCAAAGTTAGAAATTAGTCAATCTGTGTAAGATTAGGAAACTTAATGAAAGAAGGATGTTTCCAAGGAGTTGATCTCCTTTGGAATGCTCTGTAATGTTTGTTGTCAAGTCTATCTGACTTTGTGCATAATCATTACAAGAGGATCAATGCATATAAGTTTAGAATCTAACAGATTTCAGTAAATGGCATGAATTTGGAATTCTTGCATTTGCAGTAAGGATTTGGGACTATGAAAAGAGGATCATTGGAGTTATGTTCAATTGGTGTATGGCATGACTAGTGTTTAGAAAACATAGTGTACATGCTTGGAGCATGGGATAACTATTGTTTTAAATTCAAGAATAAAGTTGATAGCTGAAACAGTATACAATGAATAATGTGTAATCATATGGTGATAAATAAAAGGTGTTTTATTTATGTTCATAGGTTTTGATACCATATTCGATTCAATTATTCTTGTGTTTCATTATGCATGTTTTGACTTCCAGAATAAACTAGGTCATTGTTCTGGATGACTAAGTTATTCAAACAATCCACATGTCGGTCATATGTTGGAAGTAGATATGAATTAAGACTATCATGGGTTGGCTTGTATAGGTCTAAGATGTTGGACAAAGGGCTACAACACTCATGAGTGCTCATAAGTTCTGAGTATTGGATTCAACCCGCGCTCATTGGAATCACTTCATGGATTTTATCACGAGTGATCATGAGACGATAATATCTTATATTCTTCAAACCTAGAGATATGAGTTGTTACTATGAGTTGGTTATACATTGATTGCACGAAAACGCATTGGTAACTCGATGTTATAAAACGTGCCTTTGTGTATGATTCAACAAGTAGTAGAACAAGCCATATGAGTCGAAGTTTATCCATTCCTTTTACCTTCGGGATAAAAGCGATATCCGTGGGCCCCTCGATGATTTGGTGATGACAAACGTAAGTGCTCGGCCGGGCCTGGACTGATTTGATTTGTTCAATTAGTCAGTCGTCATAAATCGGAAATCGGGAAACAACAAATGGACAGAGAGAATGATTATAATCCATATCTCAGTCCATATGATATCTAGAATGGAGGAATATATGATCCCTTATCTAATGGACATGTCATTTGATTTGTTCAGAGTTTGACAGCAGCTTTAAGAGCTACGATTGCTATTCGGGATCTTGGAGTCATACTTGAATAATAGTTTTAGACTTATCCAAGTGGGAGACTGTTGGATTAGGTGTCTAAGCCCATAACTATTATTGGTATGTATTCGACCCGAGAGTAGCATGGTCCATTTGGGTTGCATATCATGAGGACAATTTGTTAGGATGGACTTTTGAGAGAAGGTTATTTATGGTTTATTAATATATTATAAGTAATAATATATTAATATGAAATCATATGTTTTAATTAGTAGTGATGAAGAATTAATTTGGAATTAATTTAGTGGTCGAAAGAGACTAATTAAATCTATGGGGACTAATTATGATAATTAGTTATATTTATATGTGTTGGGCTTATGATCCATGTTGGACCAAGTTTATGTATGGATACATAAAGCGTTGGGCCACATGAACCATGGATCATAAAACCCATGGGTATGGATTTGGGTTATATCCATGACCCTAGAAATCCCACATATAAATAGATACTTCATTGCCCAAAATCGCCACTTGTATCTTTTTAGAGTTCATGGTTTCTTTTGTGTGCATGGAATTCTCTCTCAAGTTCATCCTTTGTCCATGGTGTGTTGTGATTCCATTTGAGGCTTCCACACTATTGGGGCTAAGCTCTTTAAGGCCAAATACACCAAGAATTCAAGCTCCATCAAAAGGTATGTCATGCTAACTAGTATATTATAATTTTATGTTAAATGCATGCTAGTTGTAAGATTAATACCTTGGAAACCATTTGCATGTATAATTAGTGAAAACATAGATCCAAGGTATTTAGGGTTGTATGTGCACCATAGGATGTTGTAGTATACCAAAACCCAACAATTCCAACACTCGGTCAAAGTGTTTCCTAGTCCCGGAAGGTGTTTCCTTTCATATAGTTGTTTATAAACACTATATTCATGCCAATATGTGTCATTATATGTCATTTAGGACCTATTGTGTCTCGGGACTTCATTCGTGGAACTTCTCATCCTTACACGCATACCCGTTTGAATCACCCACATCAGGTGAGTTCATACCCCGTAATGAATCTTTTAACTGTTTTAAATGTTTTAAGGGGGGAATACAAGTTGAAAACAATGATAATTGTGTAAATGTTTGTTATAAACATCTTTCAAAATGTTACTTATGTCATTTATAAGTTGTCAAAACATTTCAAAAACTCTTTTAAAGTTATGTTACTTTATAGTTATACAAAACTCCGTTTTTAAAGTACAAGCATAACTTAGTAGATAAACGAGTCTTTTCAGTAACAGTCCAAGTAGAACATTAGTAAACTATAATAGGTATAGTTTAGGAGAATGCTATTCATTACTTCTAGTACAATGAAGCACACAAAGAGTCAGTCCATACAGAACACACAGTGAAGAGAAACAAACAATATCATACAGAGAGAACACACAATTATGAGAAACAAACAGAACGTACAATATACAGTACAAAACAAACAAGTTAGGTTGCTATAGCATGAGAACACACACACAGGATCTAATTATACCAATTGATCACTAACTCATTGTTTTAAACAAAAGGTGGTAGTTATATTGGGTATAAATGATCATATAACAAATGTGAATTACACGGCTTGCAAGAATTTGCAGAGGTCGCGTTTGGTTCCCTTAATCTCTTGACAGGGAGAGCGTTTAGTAGGGGTTCTAGCCTTCACATTATGACCGTAATAAAACAAACATGTTTTTAGGTTATCAGTACATCCGCATGTCATTATAAATGACAACTGTGTACTTACATTTCCCATTCCTTTCATAAAGTGACAGTACCACTTGAAAGTCAAACTCGAACTATTTTCGAGTTAAGATAGTTGTAAACTAGGGAAAACATACATTTTTACAAACGACAAACGGAACAGTCGAGTATAGCACATATCAGTAGATGCCTTGGTAGAAGGCTACGTTTAACAGAAGATGCCTTGGTAGAAGGCTGTGTTTAAAAGAAAGGACCATAATGCTAGTCTTATGATTCCTTAAAGTATACATCACAGGATATATATGTACCAATAGGGTCCGACAGGTAATAGGATGTGTGCTCTCCACTTCACTTCCGGTTCCTTGTTTGGTTGTGGGCTTCGAACGAATTCACCCAATCTATTTTCTATCCGATTCTATATATATGTATGCTCAATATACATTAAGTCATCATAAGGGTACCAGGTATGGGTCAGGTTATAGGACACAGAGTCAAAGCATAGTTTTTCTAGTACAAAACATACTTTCCAAAAATCAGTACTTTTGGTATACAAAACTAGAAACTTCCCAGTAAAGGGTTTAATCCATTTTATTAAACCAGTACAATTTAAAGGACCTTAGGTGAGTAACTCTATAATACCTTAGTTTATACATCATGTTTATATATAAAACTAATACCCAATAGGTAGTTGGATGCGTGCTTTCCGCCTTACTTCCTGTTCCTCGTTTGGTTGTGGGCTTAGGGCAGATTCACCCAATTAACTTTCTATCCGATATTAGATTATATATATCAGTATAAACTAAGCTATTATAAAAGTAGTCACTGTGGTCACCATTTTATTATAAGAAATATAGGTTTTCTTAAAGAACATTTTCATTAGATATAAAGGAACCATTACAATTAACTCCATGAGTAACAAGTGAATACACCAGGGTTATATACGACGATGATCTAACAACCAATGGGATGTGTGCTATCCGCCTTAATTTTTGTTCCTCGTTTGGTTTTGAGCTTGGGGCAGATGCGCACAATCGATTGTTTGTTTACTCTGAGTCTTATATAATTCGTATCCACTTAGTACCCATAGAAAGGGTTGTAGTGTCATTTTACTTAAACTTCCATCAAAGTAGGAAATATAGGATTTTCTAGAGGAACAGGCTAACTTTTCAAAACAGAACTTACAACTTACAACATTTTACAACTACATTTTTAACTACAATTTCAACAACATTTTACAACTTTCTTACATCACTAAAATATTATGAACTCACCAGCTTAATTGTTGATCAACTCTTTCAAATAACTTGTATTCTCAGGAGACTATTAGACAGGTGCTCGTGCTGGGAATTCAGAAGATGGAGCATAGTAGCTTCAAGTCTTGGTTTGTTATTTGCTTATGAATTCTATGTTTTGTGAACACACACGTTGTAAACACTTTCTTTCGAAATGAAATGGTTGTTCATTACTTGCTTACCATATACATATCTCGCGATACTAAACATGACGTCCTCCACCCCTGAACGATTCCGCCGTTCCGGTTTTGGGGTGTGACAGATTGGTATCAGAACATTGTTTATAGTGAACTAAGTATATCAACCGATAAAAGATATACAACTATAAATACAATGGGGCTTAAGTGCTCTGGATAATGATATATTTTTAGAGTATAACTATAAGTTATAAAAATATACCTACGTGCTTATACATGTACAAAATAGAACTAGTGTCGCGGGGAGAACAGAACTAAAGTATTTAAAGGTTGGGCACTGTCGTCAACCTGAACAGTTATGTAATCAAAGCTAGGATCAATATAGCCTGATCAACTATATTCATTTGAGATGTGACCGACATGTGTTTGGCAATGATGTGGTGTTGCAACAGTGTTAAAACTTACCTGAACACCAGTCAAAAGAATACTAGAACAAGTACATTAGAGTTAGAATACTATAGGAGTATTCTATGATTCCATAGCACAATAACAAGTTTAGAACATACCAAGTACATTACGTTAAAATACTATAGGAGTATTTTAGTCCATATAAATAACTTATTTGATAACTTAAAAGACCCTTACGGATAGGTCTATAATCTTGCAATATATATTCCTAAAGTTTTATATATAATCAAGATCTAATAGACTTAGAATCTGTGGTCTACGCTTCGCTACCCATTCCTCTTATGGCTGTGGAGTAGGAGTAGGATCACTTATTCGAAGGTCTATTTAATCTTCAATTATATACAGACTTGTATACATTGTACAATTATAGGAGGACCCCGTAAGGATCACCCCATAAAGTTACCTTAAAGCTCATAGATTCTTTAGTCACTTTCATTCTCGCACGACAAGCCTAGATAGATGTAACCACTTCCTCATAGTAGACAACAGAAGATTCAGGATGAAAACCAGAACAAGTTCATGAGGAGCTTTCAAAGAAGGATCAACAGAAGTAACCAAAACGACTTACCCATCACACAAATAAATAATAATTGTGTTAACTTAATGAGCGAGTGGAGACACTGCTCACATTATATGTTAGGATTATTTTCTTACATGCAACTGGTAACAGTTATTCAGGCAACAGATATTCATTCGAGGATAGCCATTTCAAATTCATAGAGTTTATTAGGTATAGACTCTTTTATGAATTGTTTCTAGAACCCTATGGAAGTCAGGACCTGATACACCCAGAACTAGGATAACCTTGTCTTTTCAGCTTTCGGCTTGTGTCCATTGCTTTAGACTTATTTCGTCTCATCTTTATATTATTTTAGCAAAGATGCCTCCTCGCAGATCTAACAGACGCACTACTCCGATAACTCCAACGCCGCCTCCTACGCAAATCGATATGGCAGCTATAAACGCTGCAGTAGCTGCGGCTGTGGCAACAGCCATGGCTCAATATCACTCCATCAGTACCAGTGGAGGTGAAACGCCTACTGATTCTACTCAAGGTGAGGTCCTCGTGCGCTCGAGAGAGTTCTCCTACAAGGACTTCACCAAATGTCAGCCATTGTCCTTTAATGAGACTGAAGGAATCATTGCCCTCTTACAATGGTTCGAGAAAACAGAGTCGATCTTCAAAATCTGTTTATGCCCAGAAGGAAGCAAAGTGAAGTTTGATGCCTGCACCTTCTCTGGCAAGGCCCTAACATGGTGGAACAGCCATGTTAAGTCACTGACTCTATCAGTGGCTAACTCAATAGGTTGGGAAAACCTAAAGGAGTTAATGCGGGAGGAATACTGGCCGTTAGGCGAAATTCAAAAACTGGAACAAGAGCTGTGGGATCTCACTATGGTCGGCTCAGACATAGTGACCTACACGGACCGGTTCAGCGAGCTAGCAGCTCTATGCCCCGGGATGGTTACCCCGGAGAGCAAGAAGATAGAAAGATACATTTGGGGTCTAACTGCTCCGACCCAAGGAAATGTGTTGTCTTCTAACCCAGCCACATTCAATAGTGCTAAACGCCTGGCTCAGCGACTCATCGACCACAGAGTCCGCCATGGTATAAAAGTCCCTATTCCCGAGCCATCGAGGGAAGAGGACTATAATCAGAAGTCGGGGAACAAGAGGAAGAAAAAGCGAACAACACAGGACACCCCGCAAGAGCAACGAGCGAGTACTATGTACGCCGCTACAACGCCTACTGCTTCAGCACCTGCCAGTCGCTATGCTGGAACCCTCCCGAAGTGTGGAAAGTGCAACTTTCACCACACCGGAGTATGCCGGGAAATGCAGTGTCTGAACTGCCACAGAAAGGGACACACAGTCCGTTTCTGCAGGGCACCGACTCAACCGATCTCCCAAGTCCCCGGAGCTGACGAAAACCAAGCCTGCTATGGCTGTGGTGAGGCTGGACATTTTCAGAGGGACTGCCCGATAGTAAAGAACTCGGGAGCGTATGGACGAATTCTGATGATCACCGCAGGAGAATCTACCTCGGAGTCGTCGACGAGCAGCGGTACGTTTTCGAAATAGTAATTACTTTTAAAAATTAATTTATATTCATATAAGATTAAAATTTAGGGATAACACCTAAAAGTAATTATAATAACTCACATGTTGAAATAGGTCACAGTATTCAAGAGAACTAAAAGATCCGTTTAGAGAAGCTATTATGGCTTACCATATACATCAGGGTTGTGCACAACTAAGATGTTGCAGACTTAGAGTGAGTGACTCCGCTTAGGTCCCCATGCCTTAATTGGTTGAGGATTTGAGGCAGAGTTACTCAGTCGACTGCCTGGTTCATCTTAAATATTCATAACTTGTATATGGCAGGCGATAGTAGTGGTACCAAGGAGGATCATGATATAAAGTATCCCCACCAGTTATTAAAACACTTTCATTTGTATGTATGCGCACATAGCGGTACGATACGTAGTAGTGTTAACATCAAAGGTAAAACAGAAAGCCCTGGATCATTTGCAAAGGGTACATTGTCGAACACACTAGCAGTACATTATCGAACACACTAGGGATACATCATCGTATAACAGACGTTTCTTTCAAAATTGGCCAAAAACTTTGTTTAGTAAAGAGTCCGTTACTATCTTTCGTCATGATTTGGCGTGGTCCTCACCATACTGAGTTCATAGGTTTCTATCGCCTCGATCGGTAAGTTCTCGAAACTTTCGTCATTCATATCGAAAGTCCGACCTAAACCTCAGTTTTATCTTTCGTATTCTAAACCCCCGAAGTACTCGTGCGAAGAGTACTTTGTCCTCCGAAGCCTTATCGTCAGATGTCCGCAGACCGTCACGAAATACCACTCGTCCAGCAGACCAAGTTCGAGCACAGAGGCTAAGGACGAATACAGCCCACCTATCACTATTCAGTGTATACGCGAGGGTGGTATATGATTATGATTACGCAGATTTAGCATGTGTGTTTCCGCCCTATCTCATGTTCCTTGTTTGGTTGTGGACCTGGGGCAGAGTCGCACATCCGAACGTCTTACTAACCCTAATTATATACGACTTGTATACACGAAGTAATGATAGATGGACCAAGTACGAATCCTATCATGAACAGAAGGGCAAAGTTGCCAGGTCTACGAGTAGGTATTCTGCCAACCAGAGGAGCGCAACCCCAGTAGTAATGCTAAGAAAGCTAATTTCGGGACGAAATTCCATCTAACAGGGGGATGATGTGACAACCCGAAAATTTTTTACTTTTAAAGCCCAGTCAATCAACTCAACTGAGTGTCAAACTCATTAGTACTGAGTTCTAGCCCGGTTAAAGGTCATTCTAAGGAGTTTTGAGCCTAATACACTTAAGGAATAAGTGTTAGAAAGTAGCTGCTAGAACCACAGTGTAGCAAATCAAACCATAACCTCATCAAAATGAGTTCACGGCCATAATACCATGAGTTTACGGCCGTAAACTCATGTGGCCGTAAACTCAAGTGTATATAGATGATACTTGGCCATTTCTAGTCATTTCTTTCTTCCTTGGCCGATTTTCCTTCAAATCCTCTCAAGTATCATCAAGATTTCCTTCCAAGATCTTCATATAAGTAAGTATTCTTCCTAGATTTTTTGATACATCTCTTAATCTAGTATCCTTCCATGATTTCATCCATGAAAATCATTCTTTTTTTAGATCTTCAAGTTTCACCAAGAACACCAAGAACACACACTAGTGTTCTTGGCCAAAATCGACCATTTCAAGCTTTCAGATCGTAAGTACTCTTCCCTATACTTCTTATCTAGTTAGGACTCATGCTTAGAGGCTTGAAACATGCATTTTCCCAAGAACATCTTGAGTTTACGGCCCAAGATCTCCCTTGGCCGTAAACTCAATGTTGAGGCATGTATGGACCATAAACCCTATAAGATGCAAAACTAGTGACCTAGAACCCTTCCTTGATGGAAATAAGACCTTAAACTACTCTCAAGTGCACAATGACCATGAGTTTACGGCCGTAAACACCTTTAGGCCGTAAACTCATCAAAAGCTTCCTTTGGGTTGGTCTTTCTCATCCTAGTGTAGAGCAAAAGTCCCTAAAGCTTCCCTGGCCTTCAAACTTGCACTTATACATGAGTGGCCATCAGTTTACGGCCGTAAACTCCCATGGGCCATAAACCCATGGCCGTAAACTCATGTGAGGGTCATTCTACCCTCCTTTGTTGAATCACATGTGATTCCAACACTCGGTCAAACTGTTTCCTAGTCCCGGAAGGTGTTTCCTTTCATATAGTTGTTTATAAACACTATATTCATGCCAATATGTGTCATTATATGTCATTTAGGACCTATTGTGTCTCGGGACTTCATTCGTGGAACTTCTCATCCTTACACGCATACCCGTTTGAATCACCCACATCAGGTGAGTTCATACCCCGTAATGAATCTTTTAACTGTTTTAAATGTTTTAAGGGGGGGGAATACAAGTTGAAAACAATGATAATTGTGTAAATGTTTGTTATAAACATCTTTCAAAATGTTACTTATGTCATTTATAAGTTGTCAAAACATTTCAAAAACTCTTTTAAAGTTATGTTACTTTATAGTTATACAAAACTCCGTTTTTAAAGTACAAGCATAACTTAGTAAATAAACGAGTCTTTTCAGTAACAGTCCAAGTAGAACATTAGTAAACTATAATAGGTATAGTTTAGGAGAATGCTATTCATTACTTCTAGTACAATGAAGCACACAAAGAGTCAGTCCATACAGAACACACAGTGAAGAGAAACAAACAATATCATACAGAGAGAACACACAATTATGAGAAACAAACAGAACGTACAATATACAGTACAAAACAAACAAGTTAGGTTGCTATAGCATGAGAACACACACACAGGATCTAATTATACCAATTGATCACTAACTCATTGTTTTAAACAAAAGGTGGTAGTTATATTGGGTATAAATGATCATATAACAAATGTGAATTACACGGCTTGCAAGAATTTGCAGAGGTCGCGTTTGGTTCCCTTAATCTCTTGACAGGGAGAGCGTTTAGTAGGGGTTCTAGCCTTCACATTATGACCGTAATAAAACAAACATGTTTTTAGGTTATCAGTACATCCGCATGTCATTATAAATGACAACTGTGTACTTACATTTCCCATTCCTTTCATAAAGTGACAGTACCACTTGAAAGTCAAACTCGAACTATTTTCGAGTTAAGATAGTTGTAAACTAGGGAAAACATACATTTTTACAAACGACAAACGGAACAGTCGAGTCTAGCACATATCAGTAGATGCCTTGGTAGAAGGCTACGTTTAACAGAAGATGCCTTGGTAGAAGGCTACGTTTAAAAGAAAGGACCATAATGCTAGTCTTATGATTCCTTAATGTATACATCACAGGATATATATGTACCAATAAGGTCCGACAGGTAATAGGATGTGTGCTCTCCACTTCACTTCCGGTTCCTTGTTTGGTTGTGGGCTTCGAACGAATTCACCCAATCTATTTTCTATCCGATTCTATATATATGTATGCTCAGTATACATTAAGTCATCATAAGGGTACCAGGTATGGGTTAGGTTATAGGACACAGAGTCAAAGCACAGTTTTTCTAGTACAAAACATACTTTCCAAAAATCAGTACTTTCGGTATACAAAACTAGAAACTTCCCAGTAAAGGGTTTAATCCATTTTATTAAACCAGTACAATTTAAAGGACCTTAGGTGAGTAACTCTATAATACCTTAGTTTATACATCATGTTTATATATAAAACTAATACCCAATAGGTAGTTGGATGCGTGCTTTCCGCCTTACTTCCTGTTCCTCGTTTGGTTGTGGGCTTAGGGCAAATTCACCCAATTAACTTTCTATCCGATATTAGATTATATATATCAGTATAAACTAAGATATTATAAAAGTAGTCACTGTGGTCACCATTTTATTATAAGAAATATAGGTTTTCTTAAAGAACATTTTCATTAGATATAAAGGAACCATTACAATTAACTCCATGAGTAACAAGTGAATACACCAGGGTTATATACGACGATGATCTAACAACCAATGGGATGTGTGCTATCCGCCTTAATTTTTGTTCCTCGTTTGGTTGTGAGCTTGGGGCAGATGCGCACAATCGATTGTTTGTTTACTCTGAGTCTTATATAATTCATATCCACTTAGTACCCATAGAAAGGGTTGTAGTGTCATTTTACTTAAACTTCCATCAAAGTAGGAAATATAGGATTTTCTAGAGGAACAGGCTAACTTTTCAAAACAGAACTTACAACTTACAACATTTTACAACTACATTTTTAACTACATTTTCAACAACATTTTACAACTTTCTTACATCACTAAAATCTTATGAACTCACCAGCTTAATTGCTGATCAACTCTTTCAAATAACTTGTATTCTCAGGAGACTATTAGACAGGTGCTCGTGCTGGTAATACAGAAGATGGAGCATAGTAGCTTCAAGTCTTGTTTTGTTATTTGCTTATGAATTCTATGTTTTGTGAACACACACGTTGTAAAAACTTTCTTTCGAAATGAAATGGTTGTTCATTACTTGCTTACCATATACATATCTCGCGATACTAAACATGACGTCCTCCACCCCTGAACGATTCCGCCGTTCCGGTTTTGGGGTGTGACATAATCTCATAGTGATGGATTTGGCCCTATTGCGCAGCTCTCGTCTGAGTCTAACCGTTCTAGGATTGAGTCTTTTACTTGAAGAATTATCTGATCTCTGCTACATGTGGCTATATTCATAAGGTAGCTAGTTGACATTACTGGGAATCTTCCAGCAGCTGAGGACTGGGTAGGTTGGGAACCTAGGGGGAGCCTAGGAGTTGCTTCGGTGAGAATCATGCTGCTGATTAGCGGACTTTTGGTGCATCAGTGGAATAGGTGACTTAGAGGATTCAGGAGGATTTCTGAGGAAAGTATGGATAGGTGTGGAAGGTAGTATTGGGCCCGTACTACTGAAAGCACAGAATCCATACTCGAATCGGTGAGAGTCTTGGAGAATCTGAGAAGTTTATGGGAAGGAGAATTATTGGCTATGCCTTTATCGTGGGAATAGCTGCTTTGCAAAATGTATTGGGAATAGTTTGTAGCCGGTTTAGATCAGAGATTGCTCCAGCTACTATAGTTCAGCCGTCAACGATTGAGCTGGTGAGTGTGCCAGGGTGCAAGACCCTAAATGTATTGGACCTCAGAGCCGAGGGCGGAAGATTGATTAGGAGTACCTCAATGAGAGAGGTTCACGCCAGGTGAATTATTTGGAGGGTCTCGGGCGGAGACCTAAGACTTTGGATCGGTCTTTGAGAGGCCAGCAGGGTCGGATCTCGTGCAACGCTTGCAGAAACTGCACGACGGAGTTTCATTCCAAGGGTTTGGATTCTCATTGGGATCGGAATGAAGTGCTTCATCATGTTCTTAGGGTGGTCGAGGTAACCCAGGAAGAGGTGGTCAGGATTCCTCCATATGTTTGCGGATATGCTATATTCGGCCATTTCCGGTGGATATCGGGTATTTGTATCGCGTGGGAATTGTGATAAGTTGGTATCCGAGTCGTTGTCGGAATTTGTTCTGTGATTTGGGTTGCTACGGGTGTAACAGGTTTGGTCTCGTTTCCAGGGATTTCCCTTAGGGAGCAAGCCGGTATATGTTGTGTCAGGTGGACGATAAGGAGGTCGACTGTCTGACGGTCAGGGAGGAGTAGTGAGTGCACCTGCCCCAGTCAAATTTGGAGTTGGTTCAAGGGCTCGAACGAGGGAGTTATGACTAATTTTCAGTAGCCTTAGTATTTATGTTTGGAAGAGCCATCGGGATTTTCGAGGGAAGAGAGAATTGAGGCTGAGTTTTGGTTAGACTATCTGTTCGTGGGACTCCGAGAACTGAGCGTGATGTCGCTTTTAAGCGTTTGAAGTCATTGATGTAGTTGGGATACAAGAAGTGTTAGCTAGATTTCAGGTAGTGTGCTGGTTGGGCAGGGATATTCTTGGTGTGCTAGCTTTGGTAAGCACCGATCGTCAGCAAGGTGAACATTGGAACGTAATGAGGATTGGGAATCCTTCAATTTTCATGTGTCGAGCGGACTTAGTTGAATCTAAGTGGGGGAGAACCGTCCAGTTATCCAGGACAGAAGCAAGGGTGAAAGTGATGTAAGACTACGGGGGAGCCGTAGCATTCACTAATGGTCAGTTAGGGTATAGTGTTGTAAGACTACGGGGGAGCCGTAGCATTCACTAGCAGTAGAGAGTGTTGTAAGATTGCGGGGGTGTCGTAGTGTTCACGGATTCTTTCATGTGATTTGGACTAGGGCAGGCTAGTTCGCAGGGTTGTGGGGGAGCCACAGGTTAGTTAGGATCAGGACCAGAGGGAATTGACTGATCAGTTATCCGGGGGCGAGCCCGGATGGTTATGGGAATTTAGGATGGAACCGGTAGAGACTGCGGAGCTAAGGGTTGGACTTGTGATACAAGATCATGTGGATGATTAGTGCATGTCTCAGTAGGGCTACGGCTGGGTAACCCTGACTTTGGATCTCATAAGAACCTGGTGGTTGGACCGGGTGCGAGACTAGAAGTCTCAGGGAATCAGCTAAGGGTATTTATTAATCAGTCGAGTAAAGGATGACGGGAAGTCATGGTACATTATACAAATGCCGATTCGAGGATTTTTGGATAGGAGCGGTGTAACAATTCGGATTTGGATAGGAACCCAAATCGGAATTCGTGCAGGATTTTGTTTCAATGACTTGGGATGTGGGGCATCTATATGCCAAGGGCATCGAGGGCAGAATTCCAGGGTGGTGAACGGGTTGGTTCGATGGTAGTTTAAGCCATTGTGATGTGTCTCGGGTGGCTCTATCCGTAATAGAGCCACGACATATCAGATACGGGAAACGGTAGGTCAAAGGAGGCAGGGTATGATGTAAGACTACAGCTATTCTGGTAGTATTCACCTTTTGCGTCGAATTCAATGGCGACAGGTTGTCAGCCTATCTCGATCGAATGGATCAAATGGATTGAAGGAGATAGGGCAGTTTTGGTTAGACGAGGTATTCTTCGGAGGTCACAGGGAACTGCTGAGTGCGTTTCTGGCTCAGCAATCGAGTAGGTGTGCGGTGTTCCGGACAGTTGGCAGGTAGGTTGGGACCAGGGAGGTCCCCGGGTGTTCTCCAGGAGAGCAGCCTTGTGGCAGCAAGAGGAGTAGGAGCGACTTCAGTGATTTGGGGTCTATGTGTGGAATTGCTTGTTATTCTGTAGACGCAGTTGATCGGTGATTTTGTTCTTTAGGAAGCCTCAAGGTATTACGAGTGGGAAGTATTATACCTAGGCTGGTTTCTTGTGAAATCAGTTCGATGTGGGCAGTCTGTCAGGGAGACAGATCATCTCGAACTTCATAGTTCGGAAGAAGTAGATGTGATCAGGTTGCAAGGAATTTGTTCATCTTTGGGTTCTAGAACCCTGCGAGGGTTGGTTTCAGTTGCCTTGGTAAGGTTGTGGTATTCTCGGGTTTGTGGCGGTGTTGCTCAGGTTGTCTGGTATGACGGGGATATTAATGCATGATTTCGAGGACGAAATCTAATTTAAGTAGGGGAGAGTTGTAACGTTATGTTCCGAATTGACTTCTAGTATGAGGCTGTGGGCCGAAGTTTGGTCATCATAAGGAGTATAGCTCTAGAGAAGGTAAGATCTAGGCCCATTTGGGTGCAGGTTATGTATTAGGAGTGATTCGGGTGTTCGGTTTGTGTTTTGGAGCTTAAGGGTATTTCGGTAAAGTGTCAATTCGGGCATTTGTGGAAAATGGATTTTTGTTAGGAATATCTAAAGGAATATATGAGTTGATAGATGTGTAGATCTTCTCGTCACCTTTCCGTGGATATAAGGATCGTCGAAATCGGGCTTGTAACGAAGAAGTTATGGCCTTCGGAAGTTTCGTGATTTTCAGGCTTAGCTGAGTACACGGGGCGTACGCAAAGTGTACGCGGGGAGTACTAGCAAAGAAGGTAGTACGTTGGGCGTACTGGCCAAGATGGTCGCGACGGTTCCCATATGTACGCTGGGCGTACTCCAGTCAGATCAGAACCCTATTTTAGGGTCTTGGACCCTATTTAAGCTCCTTATCTCATAACCTAACCCTAATATCTTCAGCCTCCATCCCTCTAAACCCTATAAATCGACCCTTAGCCTCCATTTGAGTGATTCTTGAGATTTTTGGTGATTTAGTGGGTTTTTGGGTGCTTATTGTGGAAGAAGGAGTTCCTTGAGGAAGCATTGCTTGGCTTGAAGTTTGTGGATCCAAGCCCTAATCATATTGATCTAACTCCAGAAAGAATAAAGTTTGGATCTTGGTGGCTTTCTCATGTGGATCTAGTTGGGTTATGACTTGTTATGTTTGGACCTTGAAGAAGAAGAAACTTGGTGATCAAGCAATGGTTGGAGCCAAGCTTCTAGATCCAGAACCTTCATCAACTTTGCAAGATTTTGGAGGTATAAAGTATCAACCTTGTCAACTCTTTCATGTAGATCTACCATTGTGAGTTTTAGTTCATTTTGGTCCCAAGGATGGAACTTTATGGTTGAAATCCGATTCTTAGGCTTTGAGTTTCCACTCTCAGTGTTAAATGAGTCCCTAAGGCATAAAGTTACCATCTTGGAAGTCTTAATGGGCTCATGCATGATTTAAGACCATTTCCTTGGAAGTAGATTATCATTTTTGGAGTTTGAGCTTATGTGGGCCATGCAAAGCCGTCAAGTAAGCAACTTTATGGTTTAAGACGTTGAAAAGGACTTGGATCTGTGTTTGTAGCTTCTGGAGTAGAGTAGTAAGCACTTAATGGGAAAATTGCTTAACATGGGATTACGTTGAGCGTACGTGCAGGTACGCCCAGCGTAAGCATGATTTGGCATGTACGCTTAGCGTACATAGGAGTACGCCCAGCGTACTCATCAGTTATGGGCTTATTGTGTTTTGGGCCTCGGTTTGGGCTATGTAGTGGACTTTGGGCATTTGGGCCTTAGTGGAGCATCAGGAGTCAGATGTATTGGGCCAAGGATATGTTTGGGCTTAGGGAAAGGCCCATTAGAGGGATTGGGCCCAATTGAGCAAATTGGGCCATTAGTGGGCCACTAGTGGGCTTGGAAAGCCTACCTAGTGTTGGGCTTTAGTATAAGGTCCATTAGAAAGATCCGGGCCCAATTTGGAAAATTGGGCCATTGATGGTTTTATGGATATTATAATGATGGGCTTTTGTTTTGGGTTTGGGCCTTAGTTTTGGATCATATTGGGGCAGGGGTAAAATGGTCATTTTATCCCATGCATGGATTAAGGATTATCGTATGGGACCCGATTGCTAATTGGGTATATTGATTGGTAGTGACAGCTTGGGAAGCTAATGGGGCAGCAGCTAAGGAATTCATGCAAGAAGCTTCTGCAGTGTGAGGTGAGCCTTCTCACCATACCAATGGGTCTAAGGCACCAAGGCCGGCCCATTTTATGTTATGTGTTACACTAGTTGTAGTAGAGATATGTGGTATGATTGTTAGCTTTATGCTAAGTGGTATGCTAGTGATTATATGATATGTGTTATGCTAGTTGTCTTTGTGATACTTGCATGGAAGACCCCAGGGGAGCCTGTGGCATTGGATGTAAGACCATGTGGGGTAGCCCATGGCAGTCCTAGCTAAAGACCATGTGGGAGAGCCCATGACATTGGATGTAAGACCATGTGGGGTAGCCCATAGCAGTCCTAGGTAAAGACCATGTGGGATAGCCCATGACATTGGAAGTAAGACCATGTGCGGTAGCCCATGGCGTTCCTAGGTTTTATGTATGCATGGCTTATGTGATATATGTAGCTTTTGTAGCTAATATGGTATGTGTTATGTGGATTGTGTGTGGGGTATGCTCTGGGGGAATCACTAAGCTTTGTGCTTACGGTTTATAGTTTTGTTTTCAGGTATCATCGATTTGGAAACGAAGAGCTCGGATTAATCGCAGTGCACACACCTATGATTTCCGCAATGAATGATATTGGGATGGACTCTGATAAATGTTTTACTTAATGATGATTTGAAATGTTTTAAATAAATGGTATCAATGTTTTAGCTATATTAAAAATGAAATTTTTACCCTTGATTTTTGGGTCGTTACAAAAGATGTAAGACTATGATTTGGCCCATAGCATTCACCTGGGGTTGGAGCAGACCCGTTATTTCATGTATGTTTGTTACGTATGTTTATGTAGATAGGAGACTTACTTGGTCGGTGCTAGAGCCGAACTCTTGTGTGCATGCATTGTTTGTATGATGGAATATATGGTATAATAGGCAACTCACTAAACTTTATGCTTACATTTGTGAATTAAACATTTTGCAAGTTGCTCGTGAGATGAGCTGGCGGGACTGTACACACGCATCAAAGATATTTGTTTCCGTGGTTTTGTAAACTTAACTCTGATAATGTATGGTATTAATGTAACATTCGATTCCAGGTATGTTCTTGCTTGGTCCTTTAAGTTGATAATCTTTGCAAAAATGATTCTTCGTATGATGGACATACATTTGGTACTCTTAGCATACATGCATGGTTGGAAGCGGGGGACTTAACCACGTACGCTTAGCGTGCATGCATGGTTCGAATTATCTGAAACAGACATAAAAACGCTAGCAGTACAGGAATTCTAACGAATGACATGAGTTGAACATTATTTAAACTAATGACATGAAAATGTATAAACTATGATGCTAAATGCTAATAAAAACTACCCTAAAAGATGCATAAAATGACATTTATCAGTATCGCGCTAGAATTGTAGAGCTCGTCGATACTTTTCCGTGCATATAAAGATCGTCAAAAACGGAGTTAGAGTGAAGAAGTTATGGATGTTTGAAGTTAAGGTGGAGAGACTAGTAGTACGTTGGGTGTACACTAGGAGTACGTTGGGCGTACTAGGCTGAAGAAGTCGCATTTTAGGGTGTTATATTGGGTGTACCGCTGCTATGTGAAAACCCTATTTTTGTGGTTTTGAGCCCTATTTAAGGACTCTCACCCCTTGGGGTCCTTTCTAACATCATCCTCCACTCTCTTGATCCTCTAACTCGAAACCCTAACCTCCTCTCACTTATTTTGAGCATTGGAATCATTTATGAGCTTATTTCTCCATTAGAAGGTGGAATCTTGAATAACAAGGTGGTTGAAAAGTGTGTGGAAAAAGGATTCAAGCATAGATCCAGCAAGCTTACAACATTTCTGGACCATTGTGAGTAAAATAACTTCAAACTTGCTCATTAGTTTCATAAATCTTGTTAAGTTTCATATTTGTCACTTTTGGTCACTTTAGTGCATAAAGTTTAGATCTTGAAAGTTTGTGACCTTTTTATGGATAAAGTTGAAAATTGGAAACTTTATCCATCTAAACATCATATTGATTCAGATATGAAGGTTGGAGACTTGGACTTAATGGATTAAGTTGAGAAAGATGCATTTTTGGTCCCTTTGAGACTTAAAGACGAGATCTTGGTTGTTTGGACCATCCTAATGGATAAAGTTGGAAACTTTATCCATTATGGAGCTATTAAGAACCATAAAAATATGATATGGGTCTTTATATCCCTTCCATGCAAGAGTCATGATGCCTTAATAGATTATTAAGTTAGGGATTTAGCTTTTGGACCTTGTCTAGCCATTGAAAGCCATAAAGGTGGAAACTTTATGACTTATAATGATGTTATGGGTCTAGATCTGAGTGTTGGACGAAAGGACTTTAGGCATTAAGCACTTAACATGAAAGATTAAAATTTGGCCGAGTACGTTGGGCGTACTTCTGAGTATGCAGCGCATACTCCTTTGAGGCCCCGTTTTTGGATGAAATAGTAGGCAGCGCGTACTCAGTTTGGAGTTGACTTTTTGACTTTTTACCAAGTTTGACATAGGGATATTTTGGGTTGTAGTCTGAGATTCGTTCATTGTCTAATGTATAGGTAACCTATAGAGTTGGTATTCGGAGCAGTGTGTTGTTCAACTATTTTCTCAGACTGTGAGGTAAGTTTTCCTCACCATACTTGTGGGTCGAAGGCACCAATGTCGACCCAGTAGATTGTGTATTCTGATTTAGAATGTTGCTATGTTGTATTGATCTGTTAAGATCTGCATGATTATCTATTTGTTGTTATGTGTTTTATCTGTTATACATGTCGACATAGTGTGGTTGGGTTGAGACTGTAGTGCTTTGTGTTTCCAGTCAACAAAAAACCCGGGCAATCCAATCAAAAGGTTGTGGGCCAAGGCAATCCAACCGGGAGGTTGTGGGTTAGGGGTAATCCAACTGAGAGGTTGTGGACCTAGTATGCAATATGTGTGGCAATCCAACCGGGAGGTTGTGGGCTAGGGAAATCCAACCGGGAGGTTATAGGCCAAGGGTAATCCAATTGGGAGGTTGTGGACCCAGTATATATATTTGTTTGGTTATGTGTGGTACTTTGAGGGAAACTCACTAAACTTTGGCTTGCAGTTTAAGTTTTATGCTTCAAGTACTTTAGATGATCGGGGAAAGGCTAAGACGTAACCATACATATCCTTCAGTTTTATGAGATTTGATGTTGGGATACTCTAGTTTGTGATTTTACACTTGGAACTATGTTTTGTAAACATTTATGGTTTTGAATTGTTTTTGAAGAATGGAAAATTTTTACCTTGATTTTTGGAATGTTACAACTATTACATATCAATTGGTGATTTATATCCTTTTCGATTTTGAAAAGTTACAACTAAGGCATGATCATACACATGCTTTTAGAGCATTAGAAATAATAATATTTGGCTCTTTCTTTTTGAAAAAAATAAAATTTTGAAATATATATATATATATATATATATATATATATATATATATATATATATATATATGTTATGTTTTATTAAATGCTATACATACCGATATAAAAACTATTTTTTTATATATGTTATGTTTTATTAAATGCTATACATACCGATATAAAAACTATTTTTTATTAATGCATATATATATATATATATATATATATATATATATATATATATATATAGACCCGGCCCAATACATGGGCGAGTTGGGCTTAGGCCCAGGACATCAAAAAAATGGGGCATAAAAGTTAGCTGTTCCAGTCCAAGAAGGAAAGCGTCCGGATGCAGGAGTGGAAGGCGGAAGGCGTGAGCGACAAAGAATCGACAGCTCTTGAGAACTTCAATCGTTAAATCGGTTTTCCCAACCTTGAAAATCGTGGAATACGGGCTGTAAATCGACTGAAACTAAACTATCTCAGCTCTCTTGGTCCGATTTATATTACTTAATCCTTATTCTCTCGTATTCTCATCTGCTGTAAATCGATGTAAATCGACAGCAATCGATCAAGTTCGATTTTTTCAACCTTTAATTCTCAGTTCATTTAGATTCAATAGTACCGCTTGTGCTTGATTTGTTAGAATTTTTTTTTTTTTTTTTGCATAAAGTAATAAGAAAACCGAAAACGAAAGAAAGGAGTAACCGAGTAAGGTTTGTGGCTGTTGATTTTTTCTGCTTGATTTGTTCATTTTTTTCGATTATTTTTGGTTTCTCTTCAACAGGACAACTGATCTAGGTCAGCATCTGAGTTCTTTTTTTTCTTAGTATGCTTCTAATTCCTTTCTAAACTTGCTGAAATCAATTATCACCTCTTCAATCTTCATTGTATCTGAATCTGATTAAGTGATTCGTTTCAGGAGGTTGATTTAGTTTGAATATTTGGAGTTGGATAACGAAAAAAAATACTATTTCTCTTTAAGTGATTTGGGTGATTTATGTATTTCTCTTCTTCCGATTTCAATTTTTATTGGGTGATTTCGATTTATGTGTATTATGTTATTAAGTGATTCAATTTATAGTAAAAAAAGAGTCTTCTCCTTTGTTCGAGCTTGGGTAAGCTCGGAATCTGCTGCCATCAATCTTTCTCATTTATTTGTGCTTTGCTTCAGGTAAAATGTTGTCTATTGTGGTTCGCTTATTTCTGATTTCTGATTCATTGATTCATTTTCTGATCAGACAGTAGTTTCTTTCATTCATTGTTATTCGACAGTAGTTATTAAAAATGGGTTTTTATTTTTTATTCTTTGGTTCATTTTTCAGATTTCTTGACATCTTGAAAGTGGAATAAAAAATGAAAACATTGTTTAGGTTGTATCTTTGTTTGCTCAAAATGAAAAAGGGAACAAGAAGAGGCTAATCAATTAAGAGGGATCTTTGAATAGATTTTTTTGTTAGAAGTCAAAATGCTAGTGAAAATAATCCGGTTAATAATTTTAATATTCCACAAGTACTTCCAATAATTCGGTTGATATTTCTAAGGATTTTGAAAAAAAAAGACTTTGTTGAGAAAGATAAACCAAGTGATTTTAATATTTTTGATTAGTATGCAAGAAGAATGGATATGTTTCCTAACGTGTTGGTTGCATATAAGATATTGTTGATGGTGCTGGTTACGGTTGTTTCTGCGGAAAGAAGCTTCTCAAAATCGAAGCTCTTGAAATCGTATTTCCAAAGTATGACTCAAGAAGATTGAATGGATTACTATTTTAATATCGAAAGTGATTTTTTACAAAATATTGATTATTGTAAAATAAAAGATGTTTTTGCTTCAAAAAAATGCACTAACACATTATTTTAGGTGATTCTTGTAGGTTTTTGTTTGTATTGTTTGTTTGATTATAAAATTTATTGCATTTTTTATTTTGTAAAATTTTTATATATAAGGGCACAAAATTTTAATCTTGCCCCGGGTAGTTAAAAACAATGGATCGGCCCTGTATATATATATATATATATATATATATATATATATATATATATATATATATATATATATATATATATATATATATAGAGAGAGAGAGAGAGAGAGGTATGTTCAAATGAGAACATTTTCTAAAATGAGAACATTTGAGAACATTTTTTAATTAGACTAATACAAAAGCCCCCACCCCACTATGACATCTCTTAGCCTCTTTTGAAATTGCACCGCCCACTTAGACCACCGGACCATTACCGGAGTCACCGTCCGTCATCGGAATCGTCGGACCATCGCATGAATCAGCCAACTGTTTCCTCTCCCTTTTCTCCAGATCTAGCGGTTCCCTCCATCTCCACTCGTCTTCTCATTAGAAATAAGCTTTCTCCGCCTTTCCTCTTCCTAAAACGCCACCCTGAACCACCTCCTTGAATCAGTCGTGAAACGACCTTGTCGGCAACTACCTCCCTCTCCTTTCCTCTCTCATCTTGTTTCATCAGCCACCAGATTTGATTTCACCATATCTGAAACAGAAGACCACAAAATCAACTCATCGGAAAACCAAGTCATCGGAAACCGCCCCCTCTCTTATCCTCTCTGATCTCGTTTCACTGGTCACCAAAATTATGTGTTGGAATGAAAATGGGATCATCATACACTGATACTTCACATGGAGGTGGAGTTTTTTGTGTTGCACACCAACTGTTTGATTAAAGTCCTCGTATAATTTTTTCGTAAGTAGGGGCTGATTTGACGATGACAAAAAGCTTTGCAAGGACCTGTTTAAAAAGTGCTTAGTTTTGGATGAACTACATTTCGCTTGCCAAAGAGTGGTCGGTGGCATCACAAATCTATGTAGGTATATTTTTTTTTTTTGTTATTCGTTTTGCATCAACTAGACTTGAACCAATGCTACTTTCTCTAAAAAAAATATTTGGTGATGGATCAATACTAGAAGATAAAAATATATCAGTTTTTTTTTTGTTGTTGGTCCATCTTATTGAAGTTTCTCTAATTGCTATGGAGGAGGAACTAATCTACTAAATAGTTTTTGTTCACAAAATAAAGAATGTCTATAAATATACATGCATTAAGGCCCTTAGGTTGAATTGAATTTCACATCTCAATAGCCTAATAAGTAACCAACAATCATATAAAAAGTGATAAACTTTAGGCTTAACCATTAACTCCTTAATAGAACACCAAAAGTGATTTAAAAGCTATTATGATCAATTTTTCCAACTCTGTCCTCCAACTTCTAAAGTTTGTGCAAGTCAATAAGAACACCTACAAATCATGAGACCTATTTTTCTGGAAATCTTAGTGTGTCTAGTTTCTTCAAACTTTGAATCATTTCGAAATTCCAACTCCTTAAGGGGTAAAATTGGCAATCTTCTCAGGTTGGTCCATGCTGTCATAGATTTCATGCATTGTCTTCAAAAAATCATAATAAATTCATTAGAACTCTAAATGCCAAATTCCAAATCCTATAGTTAAATATGGATGTATAGTTTCCTACATATAAAGGGACTGATGTAATTCTTAGTAGATTGGTACAGTTTATCCAAAAAGTGTTGAGTGGTCCAGAAAGTGGCAGCTTAAAGTTACTAACTTGTAAATTTAATATAAAATCAACCAAAAATCATTAGAGCGAGATCTTCATATTTCTGAAAAGATAAAAGGGGGAACTTTACCACTATTATTTTATCGAAATTTAAGAATGGGTTGAAAGGTAAGAAAAAAGATACCAAAAAGAGCACTACAATCAAAGAGAAAATAAGAAAATATATACATAAGTTTTATAAGAGTAATACAACAAAGAACAAGCTAAATAATGTTATAATTGTTGTGTAGATTCTTGAAAAGGAAAGGATCCATCTTGCTCACGCTAGCTGATTTTCAAGTTCAAGGAGGTGAGTTACACTAAGTCTCCTATTATATGTATGTAATCACATATGATTTATGTGGCTAAGATTCATTTTCGCGTTTTCGATTCAAATTTTTTTTTTCCACTTTAATCATATGTGATTAAATACATTTAATCATATGTGATTAAATACATTTAATCAAATGTGATTATATTTTTCTAATCAAATATGATTTTATTTGGAAAAAGCGAATCTTGTCTATATAAATCATATGTGATTAGATACATACAATCATATGTGATTATATACACGATAACAAATATTGAACCAAGAACACGAAAACAAATCTTTATCCAAATTAATCATATGTGATTAAATACATCTAATCACATATGATTATATGAATCTAATCACATATGATTTATGTGGACATAATTTATTTTCGCTTTGTCGATTCAATAGTTGTTTTCATGTATTTTATCACATGTGATTATATGTATAATTATATGTGATTAAGTACATGAGCACAACTATTGAATCGAGAAGACAAAAATGAATCTTGTCCACTTCAAATCATATGTGATTATATACATAATCATATGTGATTAAATACACAAAAGCAATTATTCATCGAAACCGCAAAAATAAATATTGTCTACATAAATCATATTTGATTAAATACGTATAATCACATGTGATTATATGTATCCAATCATATATGATTTATGTGGATACGGTTCATTGTCACATTCTCGATTAAGTAATTGTTCTTTGTCAACTGTAATCATATGTGATTAAATACACATAATCACATGTAATTATATGTATCTAATCACATATGATTTATATGGACAAAAAATAATGATACCTATATAAATCATATGTGATTAGATACATATAATCACATATGATTATATACACAAGAACAGTTGTTCAATCGAGAACACAAAGATAAACATTGTCCACAATTATCATATGTGATTAAATGCATATAATCACATGTGATTATATGTATCTAATCACATAAAATTTATGTGGAAAATATTCATTTTCGCGTTCTCGATTCATTTGTTGTTCTTGTGTATTTAATTACATGAGATTATATGTATCTAATCAGATATGATTTATATGGATAATATTCGTTTTCACATTCTTGTTCAACAGTTGTTCTTGTACATTTAGTCACATATGATTTCTGTACACCAGATTCGTTTCCGCGTTTTCGATTCAATAGTTTTTCTTTTTCCACATTAATCATATGTGATTAAATACATACAATTACATATGATTAAATACATAAGAAAAAATATTGAATCAAAAATGCAAAAATGAATATTATCAATATAAATTATATGTGATTTGATATATATATATATATATATATATATATATATATATATATATATATATATATATATATAATCACACGTGATCAAGTACATGAGTACAGCTATTGAATTGTGAAAGAAATAATGAATATTGTCCACATAGATCATATGTTATTAGGTACATATAATCACATGTGATTATATGTATTTAATCACATATGATTTATGTGGACAATATTCATTTTTGCGTTTTTAATTCAATAGTTGGTCTTGTGTATTTAATCACATACGGTTTATGTGAAAAAGATTTGTTTTCACGTTCTTGTTTCAATAAATCATATGTGATGAAATATATATATATATATATATATATATATATATATATATATATATATATATAATCACATGTAATTATATACACGAGAACAATTATTCAATCAAGAACATTAAAACAAATTTATGTCCACATAATCATATGTGATTGAATACTTATAATCACATGTGATTAAATATATGAGAAAAAATATTGAAATGAAAACTCAAAAATGAATATTGTTCATATAAATCATATGTGATTTGATACATATAATCACATGTGATTATATGTATCTAATCACATATGATTAAAGTTGACAAAAAATAATTATTGAATCGAGAACACGATAATGACACATTTGATTAAATATATCTAATCACATTTGATTAAATATATCTAATCACATGTGATTATATGTATCTAATCACGTGATTTATATGGACAAAAAAGAATATTGTCCATATAAATCATATGTGATTAAATACACATAATCACATGTGATTATATACACATAATCACGGGTAGTGGTGATGGGTGGTGGTGGTGTGTAATTGTTGTTTGGTGGTGGTAGGTGGTGGTGGTGGTGGTGAAGGGTGGTGGGGGTGACATGTGGGGTGGTGATTATAGTGGGTGGCAGGTGGCGGTGGTGGGCGGTGGTGATCGGTGGTGGAGAAGGGTGATGGTGATAGGTGGTGGTAGTGGGTAGGTGGGTGGTGGTTGGTGATGAGGTTGGTGATGGTGTTTGGTGGTTTTAGTGGGAGATGGATAGGGTGGTGGTGGCGCGTGGTTGTGATGGGTGGTGAAGTTGGGTGGTGGTCGATGGTTGTCGGTGGTCGGTGGTTTTGGTAGGTGGTGGGTGGAGGTGATGCTGGCGGGTGGTGGTGATGGGTAGTGGGTGGTGGTTGGTGGTAGTGACAGGTGGTGGTCATAATGGTGGGTAGCGGGTGAGTGGTAGTGGTGGGTAGTGGAGATGGGTGGGTAGTGGTAGTGGTGGGTGGTGGTGATGGTGGTTGGTGGTGGTTTTGGTGGGTGGTAGGTGGGGGTGATGGTGACGGATGGTGGTGGTGGATGGTATTGTTTAGGTTGTGAGTGGTGTTGGTTAGTGATTTTTTTTTAATATTTTTTACTTATTTCTTGTTTTATATTAATATTATATGATGATTTTAATTTAAAAAAAATTGTGTGGTCAAAATTTGTTCTCAAATGTATGTATATCTTTGTGAGGACTGACATTCCGAATTTCAAATAGGAAAAAAACTATCTTGTTTTAAAAACAAGCTCGAAATCCTATGAATAATTCCAAATTATGATGAGTAATTTCAAATATAATTCCAACTCCAAAATATGAAGAATAATTCTAAAATTTTGAGAAAATATTTTGTTTTTTAATAAAATCTACCAAAAAATTAGATATAATGGGCGTGTTCGGCAAAAATAATTGGTAGCGGGTAGCTTGTAGCTGGTAGCGTTTTGTTAAACGCTACGTAAAGTAGCATTTGGATTTGAAGCTTTTTTTTTTAACTAAACATTATAAGCTTGTAGTGTCAAACGACGCTTTCTGTTCAAAACGAAGTGTTTTGTTAAACGCTATAAGTTACAAGCTTTCAAACGCTCCGTGTCGAACACGCCCATGGTTTAAAATATGATATTTTTTTTAAAAACCAAGTTATTTCTACCAATTACGGACACATGATTTCCTCTATTTATTAATTCTTGATATATATTTTTTTTCTCATTTCATAGTGGAATTGAATGGGAAATTACATTGTAACTCATCTTTATTTGTAGAAATCTTTTAATTTTTAAGATATTTCATGATTTTACATTATAATTTTATATTCTAACCACTAGAAATATATTATTGATTATGAATTAGGAAATGTATTATCAATTCATTTTACATGCTTAGTTTGACTTAGATGGTAAAAAAAAATTAGTGATTCTTTTTCTAAGTAATGAACTTTCTAATTTTATATCGAACGGTTAAATTTTCTAATAGTTTAGTGTTGTATGAATTTTTTTAATTGGATACTAATCCCTTTAATATCTAGATTTTGCTTTCTATATAATTTTTTAATCTTTTTGTTTGTAAAAAATCATTGATTTTCCTATTTTGTATTTTTTTTTTTACAAATATTTGATTAGTCATTAGGATTTTAAGATATCACATTCTTAGGCTAAGGGGAGTGGTAACACTCTTAACACTTTGTCACATCATATTTTGAAATGTCACCTCATTTTTTACAATTTAACACTTAATCTTAGCATTTGGTAGGGAGTGGTAACACTCCTAACACTCCATTTTTTTTATTTTTGATTTTCTTTTTTTAGTTTAATTAAATTACTTTATTTTAATATAAAAACATTTTTATGCATAAATATTAAACAAATTTTATGCACTTGATACAAGCTTTTTTGTGGTTGACAAATAAGTTTACTTTAACTTTTAAAAGCACATAATCAAAATGCCAAACTTTATTTTGCATAAACGAAAGAAATTCTTAAATAACAAATTTATTAACATAAAACATATAAACTAACAGTAAATGACAATAAAATAACTTACCACAAACGTGTTAAACTAAAATAATAAATTACATATACAGTTAAATTAAATAACTCAATTACATATCATGTGTCAAGGGCTAAATAATTCAAGCCCAACAACCCAGTAAAGGCCACCAAAGATATAAAGCATACCTAACCCAATTGCTTTGGGGATATGTGGAAGGCAGCCCCCATTGAAGAACCAAACGAAGCAGACATTTGTGTTTCTTCTCACCTTCTGTAATCAATGGTTTACAAACGAAGACCAAATAACAAATTGTTGGATCACCAATCCGCCCCTGATGGTCGCAATATTGTCAAACCATTGACCACCAATCAGTCTCCCTTTTCCTTCTCTCTCCTCTCGCCAAGGAAGTAACGAGTGCAACATAGCGAGCGCTAGGGGGCGGTGTTCTCCTTCCTTTAGCGAGCCTAGCGAGTGCTTTGGCACCTCCCACTCCGTTCAGCCTTATACTTCAATAATCACTTTCCAATACGTATCTTAAATCCGGTATATAACCCATATCCCTTAGTTTCTCTTTCAACACATCCAACACAAAATATAATTCATCTTTTTCTTCATGTTCTTCATCTTTTGCATAAAACTTATGAACTCTACCTCTAACACATATCCAACTACACCCCGCTTCCTTCTTAACTCCTCTTTCTTTCATCACATTTCTCACTCCAATTCCTTCCATAAAACTCCCTCTTTGCACATACGCATTAGAAAGAAGAACATAAGGAGACGAATCATGTGGATTAATTGAAATTATCTTTTTTGCAGCTATCTCTCCTAATTCAATATTTCCATAAACCCTACATGCTCCTAGTAAATTCTCCCAAACCATTACATTCGGTTCTACATCCATTTTCTTTATAAACACATACGCATCATTTATACGTCCAACACGACCTAACATATCAACAACACAACTATAATGCTCCATTTGAGGGACCAAATTGTAAATTTCCTTCATGGTTTTGAAATAATAAAGTCCTTCTTCTACCCTACCTCCATGGCTACAAGCAAACAAAACACACAACATTGTGATAGAATTCGGTTCAAAACCATTATCTTTCATCTTTTTGAACATTTCAAGAGCATTAACAACATCACCATGTTGTGCATAGCTTGAAATAATAGATGTCCATGTCACAACATCATGATTATTTACACTCTCGAATACAATTTTCGCATCATTTATGCTTCCACATTTTGCATACATATCAATCAAACCACTTTCTATACAATTATCAGTATTCCATCCGGTTTTCCATATAAGTCCATGAAGTTGTCGACCATATTCAAGAAAACAAAGACTAGCACACGCTACAAGGGCATTAGAAAACGTGAACTGATTAGGGGTAAAACCGTCTTTTCTCATCTCCGAGAAAATCACAAGTGCTTCCTCCCATTGAAGACACCGAGAATAACAACTCATCAAGATTGTCCACGATACTACATCTCGTTCCTTTACTTTATCAAAAACTTTCTTTACATCTTCAAGTGAACCACATTTAGAGTATGCATCTCCAATTGCATTTCTAACACTTAAGGACACAGTGTCATTGTCAGTGTCAGTGTCATTGTCATTGTCATATGACTCGTATCCAGACTTTTTCACAATCCCATGAACTTGTCTCACTAACCTTAAACTTTTCATAGTGGCAATTGCGGTAAATACACTACAATAAGTGTAAACATCTGATTTTATATTGGATTCACACATTCTCAGATAAAGCTCTAGAGCTTCTTGGATGCAATTACACTGTATGTAACCTGAAAGCATTGCATTCCATGGCATATTTAAAGAACAAGCGATGAAATATGTGTCAAAAACAGATCTAGCATCCGATATATCTCCACATTTGGAGTACATATCAATTAATCCAGTTCCCACAAAAACATCAGACTCCATATCCGATTCAATAATGCATTTATGGACATGTTTTCCTTTACTAACATCATGCAATTTCCCAATTGCCTTTAGAACGCTGACAAACGTGAATTTATTAGGAGTAAATCCTTTTTCAATCATTTCAAGAAAAGAATCAAATGCTTTTGCATAGAGACCATTTTCTGTGAACCCTGATATCAAAGCATTCCATGAAACTTCATTATGTTCTTCCATTGAAGTGAAAACTTTCCATGAATCATTAACCTTTCTCATCTTTGCATACATGTTAAGAAGTGATGTGGCAACACGAACATTTAATGTGTATCTTGTTTTAATTATTTGTGAGTGTATCATTTTTCCCAAATTAAGATAATCAAGGCCTAGACATAACTGAATAAATGCAGAATAGGTGAATGCATCTGGAAATATTCCACAATTTTGCATCTCAATGAAGTATCTGAATGCATCATGAAATAGCCCATTCTCTGTTGATCCTGTAACCATTACAGTCCATGAAAAAACATTTTTTTCACACATTGTGTTGAATAATAACTGAGCTTCTTTCAAGTTTGAGCACTTTGAATATGTGTGAGCTACATGATTGAGTAATATCAGTAAGTCTTCATTGGAATAATTGGATTTTAACACATACCCATGAATTGCTTTTGCTTCTTTGATGGATCTTTCTCGTGAACATTCATGGAGGAAGTTGACCAATTTCTGGACATGAATCTGATCACTGTAACTTTGGATTTGGACTACCCGATTTTTACGGGTAGGGAGAGAGGACAAAGATTTTGTTGAACTTTTAGCCTGCAATTGATATATACAAATCAAAGGGTCACATATGAACAAATTCTTTAATACTTCATTCGAGTGTCAGAAGTATGGAGAAGGAAAGAGGAATATCTTACTTTGTTATGTGAATTTGAGGTGAATAAGCCAAGCTTAGAAGAGAACTCCAGATATGTGCTTTTTACTAATAAATCGGTTGCCATTGTAAATAGTCAGAACTCAGATGGATCAGTTATCACTTCTATGGAATCTTAAAAAAAAAAAGGGAGCAGACAATAAAGAATCATCTTCGAGAAGAAAAGAATCGGAATTTGAGTTCATGCCTAAAGAAGATATAGTTCAGGGCATCAGGCATTTCATCGAACACTTGAATTGCATGTCGAACTGTTACATTGAGAGTTACTAAAATTACTTCCAATTAAAAAGAATAATCGCGAACGTAAATGTGTACAATCAACTATCTTTGCCTCCAGTTTTTCCATATCGAAAATGTCATGATAACAATTTCATGAAAACAACAAAAATCAAAATAAACAGAAGTGATAAAAAATTTCAAGAGAAATCGTGAGATTACCTTGCAACAAAATCAAAAGTGAGTGAGCGGAAGATGGAGTTGATTGGTTGAAGGAAATTACAGACTTGAAGCAGACAGTGAAGGAGAAAGGGATAACGGTTTGAAGGATATTATCCCGCCGGGTGCTGCAACTTACACGGGTTTAACCCGGAATAGATTTCAAATACCGCGTAGATGTAAGAAAAAGTTTATTTTCATTGTGAACCCCTTAGATTTAAATAAATATTTAGTTTACACCCTTTTTCCAATATATTAAACATTTTTGGGACTTGATTCTATTATCCACAATGTAATTTCTGTCTTGAAATCTACATTTCTTATATGGTTGAAAAGTTACTTTTGCATACTCATTTCGTTAAAATATAAGAAAATTTTTTATTTTCATAGAAACGAGAATTTAATATATGATTCTGTATTTTTAATTATACCCAATAGATAAACTATTATGTCTTAAACTATCATCAAACATAATCTTTAAAAAAATATTTAACTCACAGATATATGCTCTTTCTTTCTACTCCTGAGCCCGCTAAGGCCGGTGAGAGTGGTTGCGGTAGAGACCGCACCACCGGTGCCACATAGGCTGGAATACCGCCCCTCCACCGCGGTTTGGGTGCGGTGGAGACCGCACTACGGCTTCCCACGGGAGTACTCCTCTTTTCCATTTTCATTCAAAATGACCGTTGAAGTGTCGGATTTTTTTTTAAAAAAAATGTTCTTTTTTTCCTTTTTAACCTTTAAACTTTTCTATTTAAACCTCTCAAACCTTAACAATTATTTTTATCTTTCTACTACATTTCCTCTTAAAAAAAATTAAAAAATGTCGTCATTCGATTCTTCTGAAGACTTTTGATATTATGTTTGATTTTTTTGTCGCTGCTGCTAAATTGGCGGAACAAACGTATGAAGCGGCATGCAGTAGCGCAGCCGAAAGTGCAGAACGGAGAACCCGAATATATGTTTATAGAAATCGTGAAGAGGCAAACCAACGTTTGATACAAGACTACTTTCAAGAAAATGCCACTTTTCAATGGTACTATTTCCGAAGGCGTTTCAGAATGTTCAAACCTTTTGTACGAACATATAGTCGAAGATCTAACGGGGGAGTGTGATTTTTTCCAACAACAGCCCGATGTTAGAGATACACCCGGTTTCACCCTTTACAAAAATGCACAGCTGCACTTCGTCAATTAGCATATGGCATCTCTCCTGATGCGTTGGACGAGAGTTTTAGGATGTCCGCTAGGACTACACGAGATAGTCTCCATTATTTTTGCAAAACTATTATTCAACTTTATGGGCCAAAATATTTACGTAAGCCTACACACAATGACATCATGAAATTGCAATCTCATCATGCTAACGTACATGGCTTTCCTTGAATGTTAGGAAGTTTAGATTGTCTACATTGGGCTTGGGAAAATTGCCTTACCTCACACCACGGTCAATTTACCTGAGGTGATCATGAGCATCCAACGGTCATACTTGAAGCGGTGGCATCACAGGATCTGTGGATTTGGCATGTTTTGTTTTGGTTCTCCTGGTTCTCTTAACGACATTAATGTTCTTAATCGTTCACCTATATTTAACAACATATATGACGGATCTGCACCAGATTCTTCTTTTCAATTGCGTGGAACAACATATAAATATGGTTATTATCTAGTTGATGGGATCTATCCTGAGTATGCAGTTTTTGTTAAATCGCTTATGTTTTCGCATGATACTCGCCGGAAAAAATTCAATAAAGCACAAGAAAGAGCTAGGAAGGATGTCGAACGGGCTTTTGGAGCTCTCAAGAAACGTTGGTTCATATTGAAAAAACCAGCAATCTTTTTCAGCGAGGAAAAAAAGCATGAAGTCATGTATGCATGTATAATACTACATAACATGATTATCGAAGACGAAGGAAGAGCGATATGTGATTATGATGGGCAGGAAACCATTCCCAAGACACAAACAATAGAAATTGGTGGCGACGAGTACATTGAAAAGAGAGCAGAGGTTCATTCCAATGAAACATTTCACAATCTTCGTATGGACTTGGTGGAACACATTTACGGGATTCAACACATTAACCTCAATTTGGATCCCCCGGATGACCCGGAAGACGAGTTCTCGAACGATGATTTCATGTAGTTCGTTTATGTTTTTTATTTTAATTTCCTTTTTTTCTAAGTTTGTAGGTTTTTTTAAATGTGATGTTATTTTTTTTAAGTGATGCAATGTAATGGGTTTTTTTTATTAATGAAATATTTTGTTTTTGATTAAAACTAAAAATTTTAATTATATATATATATATATATATATATATATATATATATATATATATATATATATATATAGAGAGAGAGAGAGAGAGAGAGAGGTAGGTTCAAATGAAATATTGTGTGCTAGAATGCACCAATAAGAATTTAGTAATAATTATATGTATATTAAATGTTATCCATACTTATAACTCATTTTTATGGAAACTAATTAAATTCGTCATTAATGTCAACAATAATATTCTTTCAGAATGAATTTATATCTAGAAGAATGAAAATGTATTCCAGCAGAATGAGAGTGTATTCTAGTAGAATACACTCTCGTTCTTCATATTCCATGCAACTTTATTGTATTTTAAGTGAGTGAGTCCTGAAACAAAATACGAACTCATATATAACAACCTAGATGCGAATTCATTCTGAAAGAATGTTATTGCTGACATCAATGACGGATTTAATTAGTTTCCATAAAAAGATAATTATAATTATGGATATCAACTAATATACATATAATTATGGAAATCATTTAATATCTATATTTATTTAATTAATTAAGTATTTAATTTACTAAATTCCTATTGGTGCATTCTAGCACACAATAAATGTAAGAAACAAAATAACCTAGCCCTATATATATATATATATATATATATATATATATATATATATATATATATATATATATATATATACTCTAATAAATGTAGGCTTTTTTTTGTCACATGTCACAATCTCATTCAATTTGCCAAATGTCATTTTTTGATTATTTTGAATTAATTTTTTTTCCACATGTCATTTTAAGAGTTTTCTTATTTTATTAAATTTCACATAATATTTTAATGTAATGATTATAATAAATATAGTAATAAATGGATATCAATTTCATTAATGGACTTACCTTTTAATTTCAAAATTCCCAAATTAAAACTCATTAATTTCTTTTGTTTATTTATTTAAATTATTTGTTTAAATTTAAAATATAAAAAAAACATTTCAATTTTAATAATTCATTGTTTTTCTTATTTTCTTATAAATTTAAAGTTCCCAAATATTTAAACTTTTATATCTATTTTTTTTAAAATTAACCCATGTAATACATGAGTCTCACAACTAGTAAAATGAATAATTGTAATCTCCTTTTGCCAAGTGTCATTCTAATACAACTCCTCATTGTCATGTGTCATGTAGATATATTAGGCAACTCATTTTAAGATTCAAATTTACATTTTCTAGTTATATGTTAAATTTGAAGTTATAATAATTTTAAAATTTTGATATATCTCTTAATTAATAATTTATTTAAAATAATTGATTAATAATTATAAATTTTTATTATGAAAATTTAATTAATTTTATAACCCGTGGTTCCCACGGGTTATAAACTAGTATATATATATATATATATATATATATTGAGTATGGTACCACTCATTCGGTGTGGTATGAAACATATTTTTGTGGTAAATTGTGAGACGGCGCCTACATGGCATTGTGGTTACATGATGGAATGTGGCACCACTCCCTCCAGCCTAATACAACCAACACTTATCATTTTGTTTGGACCCATTACTTCTCACTTGAAGATACGTATCATACATGTATGAGTAATAATGTTTGATTTATAATAACCACACCTAATATAAAAGGTAGGTGGGGTCGAGGAGGTTTAATGTTGTTAATAATTGTGTAATGTTGTTAATAATTGTGTATGGTATTATTCAGTTGATAGAAGAACAAGTGATCGATGTGATCAAAAAACATTGAATGTGTCATTCTTTTTTTAGGGCTGCCAAATATGTAACACAGAGAACCAACCAACATGTTACCAACCGAACCAATTAAATCGGTAGCCAAGTTATTTGGTAGCCAATATGTTTGGCTGGTAATACCATGCCAATTAAGATGTCTTGGTACGGTAACGGTATGAAATTTTGAATACCACGGTTGTACCGTACCAACCAATATATATATATATATATATATATATATATATATATATATATATATATATATATATATATATTGGAGTAGGATCAAATGAGAACACCAAAAAGATTGAGAACGCGAGAACAAAGTATATTCATTTGTGATTCCATGTATTCATTTGTGGAGAAATGATAAATTTTTACGCCTTTAATTTCAATTGAAGAGAAAATGCATATTCATGTTGATTGTGCGTAAAAATTTATCATTTTTCCACAAATGAATACATGGAATCACAAATGAATATACTTGTTCTCGCGTTCTCAACCTTTTAGGTGTTCTCATTTGATCCTTTCCCTATATATATATATATATATATATATATATATATATATATATATATATATATATATATATATATATATATATATATATATATATATATATATATCAATTCATAAATACAAAGAAATATGAGTTCTCATATCTTCATGTTTTAATTAGAATAACAACTAACAAGTCTTAGAATTACTAAACTAAGTCTTAGAATTACTAAACTAACACATTGACCGACAAATTTCTTGATACTTATTGTTTGATGTGCACGAGATCGGTGATACATACACTAAAACTTAAAAAGAAATACTAACTTCTCATTCCTTGTACTTGTACTATTACCATTTGTTTCCTATAGCAACTTGCTAGGGGTGGACCTCTTTTAATCCTTTTAGTGGTTTCCAAATAAAAAGAATACTACCAGAAGCGAGTGAAGCAACGGCCAAATGTCCACAAATTCAACTTATATTCATGTATAGTACATATTAGTTAAAAATTTTGGTATATACCAAATACCAATATATACCAACCAAATTTGTTGGTAGCCAAATTAATTTGTACCAAGTACACTTGGTACGGTACTGGTAGCTAAAATCTTATACCAACTATAGTTGGTACGGTACACGGTTTGGAGAAAATAATCTCGGTACCGTACCAATTCCACCCCTACTTTTTTTATATGACAACGATGACAATTATATATGTATGTTTAATTATTATTTGAGAGAACATTACTTGCGCATATAAGGCTCATAAAGATCATTAGACCGGTGGGAGTGGTTGCGGTAGAGACCGCACCACCGGTGCCACATAGGCTGGAACACCGCCCCTCCATCGTAGTTTGGGTGCGGTGGAGGCCGCACTACGACTTCCCACGAGAGCACTCTTCTTTTCCACTTTTATCCAAAGTGACCGTTGAACGGCCGGATTTCTAAAATAAAAAAAGTTTTTTTTTGTTTCTATTTAACCTTTAAACTTTCCTATTTAAATCTCTCAAACCTTAACAAATTTTTTTTATCTTTCTACTACATTTCCTCTTAAAAAAAATTAAAAAATGCCGTCATCCAATTCTTCTGAAGACTTTGATATTATGTTTGATGTTTTTGTCGCTGCTGTTAAATTGGCGGAACAAACGTATGAAGCGACATGTAGTAGCGCAGTCGGAAGTGCAGAACGGAGAACCCGAATATATGTTTGTAGAAATCGTGAAGAGGCAAACCAACGCTTGATACAAGACTACTTTCAAGAACGCCCGATGCTAGAGATACACCCGATATAACGAGGGAGTGTGATCTTTTCCAACAACGCCCGATGCTAGAGATACACCCGGTTTCACCCCTTTACAAAAATACACAGCTGCACTTCGTCAATTAGCATATGGCATCCCTCCTGATGCGTTGGACAAGAGTTTTAGGATGTCCGCTAGGACTACACGAGATAGTCTCCATTATTTTTGCAAAACTATTATTCAACTTTATGGGCCAAAATATTTACGTAAGTCTACACGCAATGACATCATGAAATTGCAATCTCATCATGCTAACGTACATGGCTTTTTTGGAATGTTAGAAAGTTTAGATTGTCTATATTAGGCATGGGAAAATTATCCTACCTCACACCATGGTCAATTTACCCGAGGTGATCATGGGCATCCAACAGTCATACTTGAAATAGTGGCATCACAGGATCTGTGGATTTGGCATGCCTTTTTTGGTTCTCCTGGTTCTCTTAACGACATTAATCGTTCACCTATATTTAACAACTTATACGACGGATCTGCACCAGACTCTTCTTTCGAGTCTTTCCAATTGTGTGGAACACCATATAAATAAGGTTATTATCTAGTTGATGAGATCTATCCTGAGCAGGGCCGGCTCAACCAGTTTGGGGGCTCTAAGCGACCAAAAATTTGGGGCCCTTTGACATTTACTATACTTAATGTTATAAACCCTCCACCTTTATCCGGGCTTGGGACCGGCAATAATAAACTAAAAAGTTTACAAATGGCGGAGTTAAAAAAAAGTTATGTATATGTTTTTTGTGAATATATTTTATGACATAAAGTTAATTTTTCTAGCCTTTTTAGATGCAAATTCTTTAATGAAATTTTCATAATCAATTTCTTTTACTAAATGTTTTTCAATTGACAAAATAGATAATCCATTTAATCTTTCTTGTGACATTGTAGATCTTAAATAATTTTTTAACAGATTTAATTTAGAAAATGACCCTTTTTGTTTATCTGTAAAAACTTCTTCTTGCATTTTTCGTTTCCTTTTTGAGGCACCAGATTCGTATTTTCTCTTTGACATGATTATTAATTATTTGATTAATAATAACTATAAGTATAGAAGATATGGATTAGGATTATATCGCCTCTAAGATAATGGAAAACTCAAAAACAATGGAATCTGCCAATATGGATTCAGTGAACAATGGAATCAGCCAATCTGGAATCAGTGAACAATGGAATATGCCAATCTGGAATCAAAAATCATAAAGTTGAAAATATTAACAACTTTAATCATTCATGCCATTTGGATAAAGCCAAAAACAATTAAAATACAAATTACATAGCTTAATAATAAAACATTGTGTTTTAATCAGAAGACATTATATAACAGGATGTCAAACAAGAATCTCATTTAAAACAAAACCAAATTATGAGGCCAACGAACTTAAATTTTTTAGGTAATCGAGTTAACAGTTATGTGACACCAAAAATCTAAATTAAAAACTTTTTCTATTTTGGATGCTATATTTCTAATGAAATCAGTTATATACAGATCTAATTGAAATCTCACATGCAATGCCACATGATTCTGTCAATAATCAGGAACAAAACATTGTCCAATACTATCACATGTTAGTTTATTATGAAAAAAAATCATTCATTACATTGCAAAAGGTTAATTTACTATGAAAAAAAATCATTCATATGTAGTCTGTCAGTGTCAACATTCCTGGCTGCAATCAAGTGGATAAATAACTAGTTAACTGCTGATCCTACAAGACTGACTTTGTAAATTCTCTACATATGTATCGGTTCTACTTCTTCAGTCCTTTAACAAATGACAGTTCATTGAAAGATTCGTGATTGTGTCATGTCCATTGTGAAAAGATTAACCCTAATTAATTGGCTATTAACCCCAATTAGATAATCAGATATAATAGAAAAATCAAAAGTGAAAAGTGAAAATACAAGCATATTACCGTTTCAATGACAGCAGAATAGCATCAGATCATCAAATCAATGATATTTGAGCAATGGAGAAACCGAGAATGAAGAAGGAAGAAGAACTGAAGTTTGAAGAGTGAAGAACAATAGCGTGCAACGATTCAGCGAGACAGTGACTCAACAGAAGAGTAGAAGAAACGATTGGAGAAGGCCTAGAATTGAACACGAGAATGGAGAAAAAGAACGGAAGTTTAATCGTCGTATGTACTCGTCGCTTGAAGAATCGATCAGCACTATGCGTGATTTTTTGGAAACTACTAAGCTTGGATCGAAAGTAAACGGGGCCCCTTACAATTGGGGCCCTAAGCCCTACCTTTACTCATCAAACAATAAAGCCGACCCTGATGTTGAGTATGCAATTTTTGTTAAATCGTTTACATGTCCGCATGATACTCGCCGGAAAAAATTCAAGAAAGCACAAGAAAGGGCTAGGAAGGATGTCGAGCGGGCTTTTGTAGCTCTCAAGAAACGTTGGTTTATATTGAAAATACCAGCAATTTTTTTTCAGCGAGGAAAAAATGCATGAAGTCATGTATGCATGTATAATACTGCATAACATGATTATCGAAGACAAAGGAAGAGCGATATGTGATTATGATGAGTAGGAAACCATTCCCAAGACACAAACAATAGAAATCGGTGACGACGAATACATTGAAAAGAGAGCAGAGGTTCGTTCCAATGAAACATTTTACAATCTTCGTATGCACTTGGTGGTAGGGATGAGATTTAGAACCGGAAAACCGGACCGGAACCGGAATCGGACAGGAACCGGAACCGTTACAACCGAAATATATATAACCGGTTCCGGTTCCGGGTTTAAAAATTGGCTTTATCCGGGTCCCGGGTAATCCGGGTTTGGGTCCATCGGGTCCGGGTAAACCGGGTCTAAAAACCGGAACCAGTGTTTGGAACCGGAACCACTTTTAGGACCGGAACCGGTTTTTGTGAAACGTTTAAAAGATGCCTATCTCATTCGTTTCAACTCCGATTGACATGTGGTTTTTTCCAACATGTAGTTTAGAGTTTGTACATGACTTTAGACTATAAATTTACTATTTTTAGCTTTATATTCATTGACTTACAGTCCCCCAAAGTCGAGATATCAAAGCTGGAAGTTTTTAGTTTTTCAGTTTTTTTGTATTCGGTGAAAGTTTTAAAACATGCATATCTAATTCGTTTGAAGTCGGATTGACATGTGGTTTTCTCCAACTTGTAGTTTACAGTTTGTACATGAGTTTACGCTATAATTTTGTCATTTTTGGTTTAACATTCAATGATTTACAGTCCTCCGAAGTCGTGATATCAAAACTGAAAATTTTCAATTTTTCAGCTATTTGTTTTTGTACTTTGTATTATGTGAAAATGTTAACACATTCATATCTCATTCGTTTAAAGTCGGATTGACATACGGTTTTTTCCAGAGTGTATTTTAGAGTTTGTACATGATTTTAGACTATAATTTTGTTAATTTTGGTTTCATTTCAATGAGTTACAGTCCCCCAAAGTTGGGATATCAATATGAAAATTTTCAAAGTTCAACCCACTAAGTAGTAAGTAACTACCAAAAAATTCCGGTTTTTTCTAGGTTTTCTAGTTCTAAACCCACTTTATCCGGTTCCAACCTACCCACTTTGATGTTTCCGGGTTTTTCGGTTCTAGACCCACTTTACCCGGAACCGTACCCAGAACCGAACCGGAACCGGTTCCTATATACCGGTCCGGTTTCCGGTTCTACAAAATCCCGTTAACCGGTTTCGGGTTTTTCGGGTCCGGGTTTGGACCCACTTTCATTCCTACTTGATGGAACACATTTATGAGATTCAACACATTAACCTCAATTTTGACACCCCCCCCCCCCCCGATGACCCGGAAGACGAGTTCTCGGAGGACGATTTCATATAGTTCGTCCATGTTTTTTTTTTAATTTCCTTTTCTTTCTATGTTTGTAGGTTTTTTTAAATGTGATGTTATTTTTTTTAAGTGATGCAATGTAATTGGTTTTTTTATTAATGAAATATTTTGTTTTTGATTAAAACTAAAAAATTTTAATTATTTAAAATATATATATATATATATATATATATATATATATATATATATATATATATATATATATATTGAGTGTGGTACCACTCCTTAGAGCATCTCCAACCCACTCTCATTCTCCATTAGTTCCCCCATTTCTTTCTCTATTCCTCTCCAACCCTACTCTATTTATTCCCCTATTTTTGGGGAAATGAATAGTATAACACCATATATATGGTGTTATACTGTTCATTTCCCCCAAAATGGGGATGAAATTTGAATTGTCGGTTTTAGTCCCTCGTTTTATATATTTATACATTTCTGGTTTTTTTATCTAGTAACTATTATTTAAATGTAATATTTAATACTTATAATATTGTGTTATATATTAAATTATATTAATTAATTATAAATATAATTTTTTTTGTTTATCAAATTCATATTAAAATTTAAATACATATTGAAATTTTAAAACACAATAACCTATTTTATAAAAGCTTATAATTACGTATTATAAATATAATCTTATTATTTAATATTATTGTAATGAAAAAAAATATATAGATTATATATTTGTTAAAACCAAATTCTTTGAAGGGGCGTATTTGATAATTTATATAAGTTAGAAGAATGGAATATACTTTTTGGGGGTAAAAATGGGGTAAAAAATGGAGTAGGGTTGGAGATGAAACACTATTTACCTCATTTTTTTAGTCCATTTTTGGGGAAAAAAATAGAAATGGGTTGTAGATGGTCTTAGGTGTGGAATAAAACCATATTTTTGTGGTAAATTGTTAGGTAGCGCCTACGTGACACTATGGTTTCAAAACCATATTGTTTCAAAAGAAACTGAAATTAATTCCAAATTAAAAATAAGACAACTTAACAATTCAGCTCAAAGCTTCGAGTGGCTACAACTAGAGTACTTGTTATATTGCCAACAGATAAATTTAAGTCACCTTTATTCAGTTTCCAACTTCTTTTCAATCCGTACACATATTTAGAAATGTCAATATCAACTACTTAGGAGCTAGATGAAAAGGTAAAAATTTCTATTAGATAGAACCTGAATTGAAAACTTTAATTGAAATCTTTAACTTTGCCTTTTTTCAGTTTAGTTACGTACGTAGGAAAGTTCCTCTTCGAAGTGACTTTCTTGCCATAATGGTAACATTTGGCATACTTATCAAGGTTTTTTTCTTGGGATGAAGCGCAACCTTTGGGGCAACAACCTTATCTTGGTCTTTTCCCTTTTTATGTGGCTTCCTTTTGACACATCATTCCATGATGATAAGACTCACTCCGTGGTGATGATGTGTTATCAGAATTTATTGAGCTGTGTCTCGATACTCAATGACATAAGACTCGTTCCAGTTCCTTCGGGTTTGAAGTTCAATCTAAACTTGGATGGTATATACACTGTTAACACGATGAGAAGACACATTGATTCTACTGGAACACCTTACAATGGCTTGGTTACCGAATGGTCAAAAAGTATCCCACTTAAAGTCAGATGCTTGATATGGCGTGCTATGCAAGGAAAAATACCTGTTGCAATGGAACTTAAGAGAAGAGGCGTTAATGCACATTCCGATTTATGTGTTCTATGTGGTAATGAGCAGGAAACGGTAGATCATCTGTTCGTAAAATGCATAGTGGTGGATGAGACTCGCGATTGGATTTTCAAATGATGTGAATTACCAAAGAGACAATTTCTCAACATGGATGAATTTCTCAACTTTGGTGCTTCATGGGATAATTGCCCTAAGAAAAGGCTATCCGTCACAATAATCTTCTATTGTTTGTTGTGGCGGGTATGGAAAGCAAAGAATAACAAGGTATTTAATAAGGTGCACAACACTCCTGCAAAAATTGCAGATGATATTATTTCTCAGTCCTTTTCGTGGTTTAAACATAGGAGTTCGAATTTATGTGGTAGTTGGGTGGATTGGAGTATCTCACATTTTACTTTCTATTAATTTTGCATTGTTATTGTATTTGTACCTTGTCCATGTTTCTTAGCTACTTGCTAAGCATGTGACTTTATTTATAATATTTGCTGTTTCAAGAAAAAAAAAAAAAATTCCATGATGATAAGAACTTCTAGGGCCTTGGAAATAATAATCTTGTCAGCAGTTTAATTTAAGAATCAGGTGCAACTCCAAGACAAATTTTTATAAAAACATTAACTATCTTAGAAAAACATTAACTATCTAAAGGTTAAGGTTCGTATTAAACTTACTATCATATGCAGTTGATCATACATTCAATAATAAGCTTAATGCATAGATAAAGGTAGAAACTATATTATGGACTGTAAATGATTGTTGTCCAACTGGCATGTTCAGTGCTTATTCATCCAATTGTACAGTTGGACCGACAACATGGTTGACCAAATCATACTTTTTGGACCCATCCATAATCATCTGATTTATAGCGTATATTACCTTTTTCAAAATACTCAGTTAATATTCTGTAATACATGACACTAGAATATTGATTTCCACGTCGGAAAAAAGAATGAAGAAAGTAAACTATCATACAAGAAAGTAGAAACCACTACACAAAGTCATATTTAGTTTCCTAAGCTGTAGAGATTGGAAGAAATTGCAATTGTGCTTGTAATAACAGCCAGAATTATCATCGTTGCTCCAATTATCTTGTCCTTTCTTGAAGAAATACCATGTACATCTCTGTTATATTTCGTAAACTTAACACAATCAGCAATTTTGAATTACAAACTTATAAATAAGTAATGGTGTATATATTTACCTGAGAGCAAGAGCACCAGGGAAGATGAAGGCAATGCTAACAGCAGCTGTTGATCCCATGAACTGAAAGAAATACCATATATTTGGAATGGCTATGGCGATGAGATAAGCTGCAGCTAGCAGAATAAACGTGAGGAACAGAAATCTCTTGTTGTCTTTAGCAAGAAGAGACTTATCAGGGAAAAGAAACTCATCGATATTTGTCCTCAAAGAAAAGTTCAACAAAGGGAACACCAGCATCAAGTGGAATGCATAGCTTAATCGAACAATATCATTCAACACAGATCCAATCATCGATCCAGTTGCTTCATCAAAGTTTACAAGAATGTCAGCCTCGATTGAATCCCCAAACAGAATGTACCCAAATAGCCCAATTGAGAAGTAAATTAGGGCACAAAGTATGAGAGAGATTCGAACTGCAGACGCCATTGCTTCGGGTTTACCTAGCTCTACACCAATCGCATGTACTACAACAAAATAGATCATGTAGTAGCTTTCGTTTAGTTTCATTTTGTTGGAATGATGACGTTTTTTTAGTTTTTAGTTACTAGTTCTTACCATTGAAATGGAAAGTGAAAGCTGTGACGATGACAGGGATGGCTGTAAAGAGGTTGAAGAAGGCGGCTTGATCATCTAACTGAGGTAACGATCTGATGTTCCTTGTTTCTCCTTTCACAGTTGCAGAGATCGCCATGGCTGAACAGATTCCGACGAACACTATTGCTAATAGAACAGCTACTGCTGAGCTCATCGATAGAAATTCTGTTGTGAAAAAGAGTAATTAGGTTAAGCTTGCGATCATGGTGGTGGAAAAAGTGAGAAATTACTTACCAACACGGCGGAATAAGACTAATGGAAGCATAACGAAGATAACGATGAAGAGGATGGCGACGTTGCGTGTGTTCCACCAGTGAATACCGAACCATTCTTGCAATACTCCCAAATGAACCGATTCTTCTCCAGATTGCGCTCCTGAGAGAACATCTCCTGATAATACAAAATCGCACAGTATCGTATCACAATCAGGAACTATTTATGATGAATTTAGTCATAGCATTTAGAAATTGAAAATGTTATTTCTAAACGCCATAGCGAACGAGTTTCCATTGAAGGATTTGTGATTTCCTCATACAGATTTGAAGCTAAGAATTATTCATTACAATTTACATGTTGCCAGTACGAACTGTTCTGATTTACAAAATCTAACGATATCATATAGTCAATGGCTTCAATTTAACTAAATCAAAGTAATAATTTAGAATTTGATCGATAATCAAATGCATATATGTTAATGTTGCTTACCGATGATGATGAGATAGATGATCAAACAACCGAGATTCGTAATCATGACACAAATCTGAACAGCAACAGATCCTATCCTTCCAAACGACTCCTTCATCAGTCCTGCATACGTCGTGGATCCCCCAGCGTAACTAAACCTCAACATGAACTCCACAGAAACATCCACCAGCCACGCAATCAGCACGATCAGCACAAACGCTGGAAATACGCCTAAAACTTTGAGAGTCGCCGGAATCGACATAATTCCGGCACCTATTATGCTCGTGGAAACATTGAACACGGCTCCGGAAACCGACGGTTGCTTCTCCTCTGTGGATGTTTCCGGTGATTCATGCTCCGGCAGAAGTGGAACTACATTATCAGAGTTGACCGGCGACATCCTGAAATCTCTCTCTGGTATTAAACGTTCATCGAGTTCGTTTTATATACGGAGTTGGGTTTATGATTGAGGTAGAATGAAATTACGAAAATGGACATGATGAGCTCGTAAGTTGAAGAGTAAAATGGGAAAAGAGAGGAGGCGGGTGTAATTAAGAGTTAGGTAATCCTGGATGTGGCGAGTGGTGTAGAATTAAATGTATGTGGACGTAAATCCAGTCAGGTAACGTGGAGAAAGACCACAGTCAACATATATGCATGTGATTCACGTTATGATTATAATTTATAAATGAAATTATTTTTATTTAATTCAATATTAAAGATATGAACGTTATATAATCAGGAATATTTAAGATTCCTTGTAAAGGACAATTATATAATAAATGGACTTACATGTTATTGACAACAAAACACCTAGTGAAATTATGTTCGAATAAAAGGCCCACATTTTTTTTTGAGGTTCGGATTTTCTTTCAAAGTAATTTTGGTTAAAATTTGGGTTAAGCTTCTTATTTCAATGTTAAGTGTTATAAGTGAAGTGCTTGACTCATGAATTGTTAATCAATTGAACACATTAATCAAATTGATCATTTTGGATTTCCTTATTTCTGTATTTGTTACAGGAAATCATGAAAAGAAGAAAACTTGCATCAAGATCAAAATTAGGGCCACCTAGAAATGACTATGGACTTAAATTGCAAGCGGAATATTTGTGGGCTATCCGAATAGAAACAAAAAAAATGACAATTCTTTGAACCGGTCACATCATTTTTATTAATAAGAAATATACAAAAGCTTAGTATTCAATGTACTTTAAATGGTGTCAAATCAAAATATGAGTTATTCGGTTTATTGACATAATTCTAGAGTTATTTGGTTTATTGACATAAAAAATTGTAATTTAGGATCGGTTCTTTAAGAAGAAGAATCATTTTTTTGGAAATGTGTTTCCTGATTCAGGAAAACTTGTGTTTTGGGCCTTTGGCTTATGTCTTCCCTTGTCGGGGAGAACTTTGGGTACCTCGTTATGCTTCTAATGACATAGATCGTGAATTAATATTAAGTTTTAATAGAAATTCTCATTTGTACATGCCATGCTTAGCAAACTGTTAGTTGATAACTTCTCTATTTTTTTAATGCTTATGTTAACTTGTATGTTTATTGACATGAGATTCTTTGTGAAATTTTAAGCATTACATCAAATGATTAAATTTATATGATTTTATTGAGATGGCTTTGCATGATATGCCATGGTTTGACTTATTTAATCGTTCGTCAAAATGGATTCTACTATAAAGAACATTGTTGTTAAACTATACAACGATATTAAACTCAATGAAGATAATTTTGAAATGAGGATCATGAAAATCCAATATGTATTGGAAAGGCAAAAGGCTCATAAGTTCTTAATGAAATCATGGGGGGGACTTGGAGAAGGATACAAGGCTTATGTTAGTAAACTTTGTGTTGCTAGTTCTATTTTAGATTGTATCTAATCCTTTGTGGATTGTAGATTCAGAAGCAACATACCACATCGCAAAAGACAGAAACACCTTCGTAGATTTTCGATGAGTGCCACAAGAAACGACGTGGATATACATGAGGAAAAACTCAAAATTTGAAGGTGAAGGTTTGTGCAAGTTAGTCATGTATGAAGGAAGAACTTTAATACTACATGATTATGTATGATGACAAACATTAAGACTACATGATGTTTTATATCTTAATATTACTAAAACTAGGTTTTGATTGGTATTTTTATGGAAATATTGTTGTATTTCCTGTAGAATAAGTCTTATGGTAATGGTTACATACTTAATGGTCTTATTTTAAATGGATGTTGATTATCTAGCTTATAACATATGTTTTCTTTATTTACATATTCTAATAATGTAACATCTTGTTTCGCCTTTTAAGATATAAAAGTATAAATATATTTTTTTTAAAATAAAAGTGAAAATATATTGCGTTTTAGCTTAAATGATCAACATGAAAGTTTTAGTAGACACGAATACAAATGTGTGGATGTAAAGAACGTCGAAAACGGAGTTCATATGTGAAAGTTACAATTTTTATAAGTTTGGAGGATTTTTATAAAATTCGTGATGTGAGTAATCGATGCACTTGACTCCCCAATCGATGTTGTGTGCAAGCAAGAACAACCTTGCCCTCATCAGGAGCGCGTCATGCCCCTCCCTAAAGTGTGGTGCATTTTTCAAGTTTCAGTCATATAAATAGATTGTTTGGTCTTCCTCATTCCTTGCAACATTTCATCTCAAACCTCTCTCTTCCTCTCAAGATCTTAGTACCTCTAATTTGATTTCTCATTCTCAAGTTTCGTTACCAAAGATCTGGAAATTTTGGAAGGAAGTAAGCATCGAAGTCACGCTTGAAATATCTATACGCCCAAGAGTCATTATAGAATGATATTGCTAGATAATATATGATCCTAAAGGGTCACAGTAATAACATCTTGATGCAAATATATTATTCATAAGAATTTGATTTTTGATATATATATATATATATATATATATATATATATATATATATATATATATCTTGTAATTAATTGTAAATTATTAATTTTATGGAAATATTAATTTCAATGTTAAGTATCAAAATATATCATAAGGTTCCTTATGATTTATTATGTCATGTATATCTTTTTGGATCAAAAATGTTTTTTTGTCTTATATGGATTTATATGTTTTATAAGTTATAAAAATTAGAAGATTTTTTTTATAGAAAAACTAGCTTCTTGTTTTTATAAAATATTCAAGGAGACTATAAAGAATAAAGAAGACTTGCTTTTTGATTGACTTATTCAACACATCATGCTCTTAGAAAGCATGGCTAGTTGATTTGATGAAGCATGGGTCTTAAAGGTTAAGACCCATGGGATAAAGACATAAAGTTAAGAGCATATAAACTAGTTATCTCTCTTCCGTCTTTTACTAAGTCATAACCACAGAATTCTAGCCATTCTATCTTCTCTTTCTCTCTAGTTTTGTCTCTTAAAGTGTTAAGATCAAAGTAGGAAGAAGTTGATACTTTACTTGAACTCTCCTTTAGAACAAGAGCTTTGTTTTGCTCTTAAAGGCTTAAGAGTGTTCTATTATTACAAGATGAAGACTAGCATCTTATCAAGTTGGCTAATTGTTGGTGGATAATTCTAGAGAGCTTCTTCCTTGAAGCTTAAAGTCATCTTCATCAACTTCCTAATTGCCAAAAGGAACCAAAGTCTTCAAAGGTTGTAATGTTTTCCTTCTATTGTTGTTTTAATATTTCTAAGTATTGCAAAAAATGATTTTTTGGTGGGCATAAAACTAGTTTTATTTTGTTCAAAATCAAAGTCTTCCTTTGCCATTTTTATGTTTTTTAAAACAATTTTTGAATAAAAACCCAACAACGCTCACAGTCGTTCGGATTACGTCAATCGAGTAAGTTACAAATTTATATTTATAATTAATATATATTTAAAAAAATCAAATTTTCAGAATTGATCCTTGAGGTATACACAATTTTCAGATTTGGTCGAAGGGTATTTTGGTCATTTTGAAAAAAAAAAACTAAATATTCAAAAGTTAAAGTTAACACCAGAATGACCATTCATGTAATTTTCGAAACCATAGGGACCAACGACATGATGTTTTTCATAAAGTCATCAAAGTGTAATATATTGCAAAATTGCAAACAACGAGGACCAATTATAAAATTTTGTCTAAAATATCATTGTTTCAAACGGCGGATATGGTTCAAACATATACGCACAAAGAAATACAAAGGAGTTATTAGCCATATATTTTATATTAACCGTATATTTTATATAATGATGAAATTATTTTGTAAATATTTTCCTAACTTAGATTAGGTCAACCATTCTTGTATTATAAATACCATTGTGATTGGTGGCATAAGACATGGGAGATTTTATCAACTTTCATGGTATCAGAGCGCACCTACATCCAACCCTAATCGCAGCCTCCTTCTTCTCTATCTTCTCCTTCAAACCTGGGATTTATATTTCTTTTCTGTCTTTCTTTTCTATCTTCTCCTTTAACCTGTGATCTATACTCTATCTTCTCCTTCAACTTGTGACTTACATGGCTGAAAAACTTCACCCAGCTCTCATGATCACCAACATTCGGAACTTTATTCTGATCACTCTCGAGATGGAGAATGCACAATATACCTCCTGGGCCGAACTCTTCAAGATTCATTGTCGTGCATTTGAAGTAATTGATCACATTCAACCTAAAGCCGAATCCACTCCTGCTACTGTAGCATATGTAAAACAACCTCCTCCAGTCATGTCTAAAGAACGTTGGATTCGCCTTGATGCCATTGTCATCCAATGGATATACAGCACCATCTCAAATGACCTCCTCCAAACAATATTTAAACCCAACTCCACTGCTGCTCAAGCTTGGACTGCCCTTGAAAGTATTTTTCAAGATAATCAAAACGAACGGGCACTCTATCTCGAACACAAACTGGTCACCACCAAACTTGCAAACTTCCCAAACTGTTCAGCATTCTGCCAAGCCCTCAAGATGTTATCTGATCAACTTTCTAACGTGGGTTCACCGGTTTCTAATCAGCACCTTGTCTTGCAACTGATTGTTGGCCTTACTGAGTCTTATGAAGGAATTGCCATGATGATACAACAAACGAAACCTCTCCCGAATTTCTATGAGGCTCGTTCCCGCCTTATTCTGGAAGAAACTAGAAAGGCTAATAATGCAGCCCAATCGGCTGCAACTGATGCAACAACTCTTAATACTCAAACCTCCTACAACACACGCCCTACTTACCAGGCTCAAGATTCAAACAGCAATAGCAACAGGGGATGTGGCCGTGGACGTGGCGGACGTGGTCGTGGTCGCGGGAGCAGTGGGGTTGGTAACTTCGGTGTGGGTCGTGGCCAACAGCAGCCACCGTGGCCTTCTCCCTACACCCAACAATGGTCAACTTCCCACTCTTTATCTCCTTTCTCCCAACCGTGGGTTGCTCCATATTTGTGGCCTCCTACACACACCATGTGACATCCCCAATTTCACGGCCAGAAAAGACCGATTTTGCTTATGCTTTATAAAAATCAGAGTACTTCTTTTAATAAAAATGTTGCGGAATTTGTTCCCAGAAAAACATGATAAATATATTATCAAATCATTTCCGAAGAAATGTATTTTATTCATATTAAAACTTTGGGATGTCATCGTCAATACTGAAACATAAGCATAAACAGACCTTAAATTTATTTACACTAGTGATCTACATCTCCTTTAATCTCTCAGTGTAAAGTAGCTTCGTATCGACACCTGTGATACAAATAAGTTTGAGTGGGTCAGGTTGGGAAACCTGGTGAGTACATAGGGTTTTCAACCCACAATAATATAATTATTATATTTAATCATCAAACAATTAACCCAATTACTCATCCCCATTATCTTATTTATTCTTAAGGATCTACCCTAAGAATCATCTAACCTTCATTTATTCATTCTTAAGGATTGACCTAAGGAATAGGCACGAAGTCCATCGCTGCCAGGGTTTATATCAAATAAGGAAACCATCGGGGTGACAACACTGCTTTCCTCAACAATTTATGTCAAATAAGCAAAACACCGAGGTGACAACACTGCTTTCCTCAGCAATTTATGTCAAATAAGCAAACATCGGGGTGACAACACTGCTTTCCTCAGCAATTTATGTCAAATAGGCACGAAGTCACATCGTCGCCAAGGTTTATACAACAGGCACTAAGTCCATAGCTGCCAAGGTACTAAATTCATAGCTACCAACGTACATCTATACCGTACTAAATTCAAAGCTACCAACGTACATCTATACCGTACTTTCATCCCTCATTCTTTATCTACCCATGTTTTACCCAACATATTTGAAGATAAAATATATATACATTTTAAATCATTTTAAACATGTATAAAACATTCATTAAACATCCATCTCAAATAAACAAACAACATATATATACATAGCACGTATTTTATATAAAATACTTCATATCTATGTGTAAGATGAAAGTGACTATACACTCACTTGTTAAGACGATAATTGGGCAGCACCTCGTCTCTTAAAATAATCTTTTCCAATAAAACCGGGATGTTTTCCCAAAAATCGGGCTTCACGCGGGCAGAGTTTCGGCTCGAAAAACTCTTTTTCTCCGGAACTTCGGGCTTTCTTCGGGTGCTAGGGGCGTTCCCGAGGCTTCGGGGTGTTTTAATATGGGTATAGAGGGTATAGATAGTGAAAGAGAGTGTGAATTAGCAACCATTCCCGGATACCCTCGATTTCTATTGATACGGTGAAAATTCGACATTCACGTCGGGAACTGTGACATCCCCATTTTCACGGCCAGAAAAGACCGATTTAATTTATGCTTTTAAAATAAAATCAGAGTAATTATTTGATTAAAAGAGTTGCGGAATTTGTTCCCAAAACAAAATATGATAAAATAAAATTTATCAAATCATTTCTTAAAGAAATGTATTTTCATATATAACAAAACTCGGGATGTCATGTTCCGATACAGACCAAAAGCATAAACAGAACTTACATTTATTTACACTAGTAATTTACATCTCCTTTACTCGCTCAGTGTAATTTAGCATCGTATCGATACCTGTGATATAAATATATTGAGTGGGCCAGGTTAGGAAAACCTGGTGAGCATATAGGGTTTTCAACCCACAATAAAATATTATATTATATTTAATCATCACACAATCAACCCAATTACCCACCCCATTATCTCCTTTTTATTTCTTAAATATTACCCTAAGAATCAACTATTCCTCGTTCATTTATTCCTAAGGATTATCCTAAGGAATCGGCACGAAATCCATCGTTGCCAGGGTTTTCTCAACAGACACTATATCCGTAGTTACCAAGCGCTAACTCCATAGTCGTTGGGGTTTATCTCGTTTATTGACAGTATTGGTTCCGAGACTTCTCAAGCAATACATATCAATGGGTTTTTAGAGTACACCGGTGAACATCAATTTCACAACACCTACAAGTTGCAAGCCTGCTAGTGTTCCACAGGACTGTCTAGAATAGTCTATGGTTGTCATCCCTACTCTGCTGAATGACGGGGGCCATCGTTTGGGTAAAGGTTTCACTCATTTTTCACCTGTCACCCTCATCTCATGATCTATATCATCTTTCGTCTCATCCTCAAACTCATCTTTCATCACACACCAACTATTTCATCTACCCATGTTCTACCAAACATATTTGTAGATATAAATTACATATACAGTTTAAATTATTTAATATTCTGTATAAAACATTCAATGTAACGTCCCAAAATTTAGAAGTATGATTGAAGGACTTAAGGGTAAATTGAAGAAGGTACTCGACGAGTAGGTATGCTTACTCGTCGAGTCGGAGCGGGTTTTGGTCGCAAGTTAAGTGACCAACTCGCCGAGTCGACAGCTGGACTCGACGAGTTGGTGCTGAAAAGAGAAAACCCTAATCTTAAGGGTTGCACCCTATTTAAAGGACCATATGTCCTCCCTTCAGCCTCCTTATTGCCCTTGAGAGTCAGTAAACCCTAAAATCGTGTGAGCTTCCATTGTTAAAGATATTTGAGCTTTGGAGGAGGAATATTGAGAAGGGAGCTTGAAGATCAAGAGGCTAGCATCAAGGGATTGGTATAGATCCAGAATCTACTTCAGCTTGGGCACATTTTGGAGGTAACAAGCTATTGCCTTGACTCTATTGCATTTATATTTATTCAAGAATGAGATTTGGGGCCATTTTGGCATGTTAAATATCTATTCCGGGTTAGGGGTCTAGATCTGAGGTTGCTACTTCAGATCTAGACTTGTCTTAGTCCAGAAACTCACAAAGTATTAGCCTTTGGCTTGTTGGTGAAGCATCCTTGTCTTAAACCTTAGCCCTAGATTGATTTGGGCCTATAGCTCTTTGTTTCCACATAAAGTTTGCAACTTTACGTGAGAGTCATGCCCTAGAAGAGTGGATCTACAGTTTGGAGCCCCTGCATGACTCGAAAAGCCTTTGTATGAATAAAGGACTGAAGGGACTCGGCGAGTCTGTTCTTGGACTCGGCGAGTTTGTTGAAGATAGTCATGAACTCGACGAGTTGGAGGAACAACTCGGCGAGTCTGTTGAAGATTTTCGTGGACTTAGCGAGTCTGTTCTTAGACTCGGCGAGTCAGGACGCAAAACCCCAACCTCTTCTGGTTAAGACTCAGATCAGCGAGTTGAGTGGTGACTCAGTGAGTTGGACATGATAGGACTCAGAGATTGTTGAACTCGACGAGTCATGGGGTGACTCGGCGAGTCGAGTCGTGATATGAGAGTTTTCTGAGTTAGGAACTCGGCGAGTCAGCGGGTTGACTCGGCGAGTAGGGTCAATCAGGAAGGTTGACTTTGGCCAGGACTTTGACTTTGACCAGTTTGACCTTCAAGGGTATTATGGTAATTCGGATATTTATGTCAATGGATCATTGATGGCTATAGGTGTTGGAGTTTGGGGCAGTGCTTCGGGATTGTGCTTTCGTGGTTCGGCTCGGCAGTTGCAAGGTGAGTTATCCTCACTATACCCAAGGGTCTAAGGCACCAAGGTCGGCCCTTTGATTTGTTATTTGAGATAGTTACTGCTGTGTTATGTTAGTTGACATCCTGGTAAATAGGATGGCTATATGATGGTATGCTCTGTTAGATCGGTATTCTGGTAGATTGGATGTGGCTATGCTTAGTGACCTGTAGTTGGTCCGACTGTCTGTATGCTGGTAGGAGATTACATGTTATATGTGCACGTGTTGCGCAGTAGTAGAGGGTATTCCATCCCGGTAGGATGATAGGGCCCTAGTATGTTGTCTTGTAGACTGTTATATGATTATTTAATAAGTGCACATGTTTGCTAGTATGTGGGCATTCCAACCCGATGGTTGAGGGCCAGGAGTATTCCATCCCAGTAGGATGATTGGACTCATAATAGGTGGGCATTCCAACCTGATGGTTGAGGGCCTGGGGTATTCCATCCCGATGGATGATTGGACCCATAGTAGCTATTGTATGTATAGTAGGTGGGCATTCCAAACCGATGGTTGAGGGCCAGGAGTATTCCATCCTGGTAGGATGATTTGACTCATAGTAGGTGGGCATTCCAACCTGATGGTTGAGGGCCTGGGGTATTCCATCCCGAGGGATGATTGGACCCGTAGTAGTTATTGTATGTATAGGTGTGTGGGCATTCCAACCCGATGGTTGTGGGCCGAGATTATTCCATCCCGATGATGATTGGACTCGTAGTATGTTGGCATTCCAACCCGCCGGTTGAGGGCCTGGCGTATTCCAACCTGACGGTTGATTGGACCCATAGTATGTTGTTCATTGTTGTATGTGTATGGTTGTGTGTACGGGTATTTTGGGGGAACTCACTAAGCTTTCGAGCTTACGGTTTTCAGTTTATTGTTTCAGGTACATCAGGTGATCTTGGCAAGGCAAAGGCGTGATCGTACCGCTCCTCATATTTCATGATTTTGTGATTTGGTTCTGGGGATACTCTGATGTTTAAACTATTTTGAAAACAAGTTGTAATAACTTAATGGTTTTTGAATGTGTTAAAATGTTTTAAATTGGCCTGAATTTTATGGGTGTTACATTCAATCAGCATCCATCTCAAGTAAACAAACAATGTATAAACACATAGCACGTATTTCATAGCAAATACTTCATATCTATGCGGTAGAAGAAAGTAACTACACACTCACTTGATAAGACGATTATCGGACAGCACTACGGCTCTTCAAGTAGTATTCTTTGATGAAACCGAGATATCTTCACAAACCGGGCTTCTCGCGGGCAGAGCTTCGGCTTGAAACTCTTTTCTCCTCGGGATCTTCGGGGCTTCGGGACTCGCTTCAGGTGTCGGGATGATCCCGGGGCTTCGGGGGTACTTTAACAGGGCTAGAGAGGGTATCGGGAGTGAGAGAGTGAAGGAATTAGCAACTATGGCCAGCTGCCCTTCGGTTTCTATTTATAGGGCCATTTTTCTGGATTCACGTCGTGAATCTCAAATATTCACGTCGTGAGTTCAGTAGTCATCAGGTGCGTCATCGCAACTTGCGTCTGTCAGGCTCCAGAAGGCATTAATACTGATTCACGTCGTGAACACTGTATTCACGTCGTGAACTCTGACACAGTGTCGGGGTTCGCGCCCCGAACTTCAGAAATTCATATCTTTCGCATACGAGCTCCGTTTTCGATGTTCTTTATATCCACGCGTAGGTGAGATTATGCTCTACAACTCTCGTTTAGACTCCGTCGGCTTCCAACCAACACATCCAGATCAAATGACTTTAGTGTGCTAGATTTAAAGAGATCCCTCGGGTTTACTTGCCCGAACCTCAAAGGCCACATATTAGCTTTATTTGTTATTATTAAGTTCATGACTTTCTATGGAACCCGTGTAGCGAACTTTCAACCCAATCAGTCCCAAACAATTTAGCTTTAGGCGATTAGGTGTAGAACACCCCTCAGAGTTTACTTGTTCGAGTCCCAAAGGTCACAGATTAACTTAATCTTATTTATTTATTTATTTATTTATTTATTTATTTGACATATATATACAAAACAAAATAAAGATAACATATAACACTCTTATAAATTTATTTGCTAGGCCTGTTTCTTTATATTTTCATCATTGACTTTTCTATTGTGGGACATCTCACGGTCTATTACCGTGAGGGCTTCTAGAAATTTTTTCGGGGGACTGAAGTTAACATGCAAAGACCCGTAGGTATAGTTAGAAACTATGTCCCCAAGCAGGGTATATAAAAGGGAATGAGTAGAAAATACTTTTTAGAGCACTGGAAGGCTCGGGACACTGAAATTTTGTATTCTTTTTATGAATTTTTGAATTTGGCATTTTGAGTTCAATTGAGCATTTTCTTACTCATAAGACCAGTCATACGTCCGAAAGAATTGACTCATACCTGTTGTTATGCTCCAATGTTGACAATCTTCTCACTTTCTGTTTTGCACGAGTAGCTTCGGGAGGTGTGTTCGTGTGTGATTAGCTTTCTTTTAGATTTTCAATAAAAAGAGCAAGTCTAATCTCAAGACAAACGACTTACTTACCAGCTCAACTGTTTTGAGAAGATTCGGTTGCTTGGGATTGGATCAATTTTTTTTAAACAAATGAATGCAATGCAAAAATTTAGATGCAAAATGCAAAGAATAATTAAAAAAAATAGAAAGAAAATCTTTTTGGTATTTTTGAAAAATTTTCTTTGCAGAAAAATGAAAAAAGAAAAAGAAAAATAATGCAATATGTACAAAACTACATGCAACAGGATCTATGCATGGATAAATGCCCCTCCCCAAGCTTAAAATATAGCATCGTCCTCGATGCTTGGAGAGAGGCATAGCCATCTAATTATCGGGGGTTGGTGGAGCATGGTAGTCGGGTTGGGAATGGGTCCACAATAGTCACAAATGCATACCAATTGAATTTTTAAGCAAAATATGCACGATTATATATATGGAAAGAATTTACCAAATCGTTCTTGGAGCCTTGCAATTGTGGTGAGAACTTCTTCTTCATCCTCCCCAAGTTATCCGTGAAATATTTTTGGAGCCCGAGATTCGTTTTCTAGGCATAAAAAACAAGTTTAAAACCATTTGGGACATTAAAATTTTGAAATTTACCAAAGACTAAAATGTTTTAAAATAAAGGAAAAAAATACTCCCGGGTTGCCTCCCGGTTAGCCGCCCTGTTTTAAAGTCGTTGGCTCGACATGGCCCCTGAATGTGCATTAATCTAAGTATGTGGGGGCTCTCCAATACATCAACCTTCTCGCCACTTCCTTCAATGGAACACTTATCTTGTACTTGACTTTCGTTTTGCGTGGGAACCATACTGGACATAGACCCTTAATGACAACAATCGTCCAACCGACCCCTTTCTTGTACTTGTCTAGTAAGGTTATCAACTCTTCCTTCTTTGATAGGGTGGTCGATTTGGTAACCGGTTGGGTGTCTTCCTTCTCGAGATACATGTCCTTGGAAGGTTTTGGCAGATTTTTCATTTCCGACTCTTGTGGTTGTTCTACCAGTAAAAGGAGTTTCTCATTGGTAATGGGTGACTCAGCCTCTCTTTTATCAACCTCCAACACCTCCTTTATAGCTTCATTGACATCCTTCTACAATTCTACTTCTTCCTCTTCTTCCTCATCTTCAAATTGCAATCTTGGGTCATCAAATTTTTTCCCATAGTTCAATGTAATGGTAGAAACTGTATGGCTAGGGTCCTCTTCAGTTTGCGATGGTAATTTGCTTTGAGCTTCCATTATACTCACAGATTGAGTAAGTTGTGCAATTTGTTGCTCTAAGCTTTTGAGGCTAGCTTTGGTTGTTTCCTGGAAGATTTGGGTAGTAGTGGCAATGCTTTTGACAATGTATTCCAAGGATATGCTCGAAGTTTCAGTTTGTTGGGGAGGTGGAGGATATGGTTGTTGGAACTGTAGAGTTGGTTGGTGTTGGTCATTTCCCCAAGCTTGGTATGGGTTTTGGCATTGGTTGTTTCCCCAAGCTTGGTTGTTTTCCCACCATTGATCATGTTGAGTTTGATCATAACTCCATTGGTTTGGCCATTAGTAGCTTCCATTTTCCTGCACTTCCTCCCATCCCTTGTGAATATGGACATATGTTGGTATGATATCCATTTTGAGAGCAAAAAGCATAAGGAGTAGGTGTGGGCTGCACACTTTGGTCATTTCCAATCATCATAATTATCTGGGATATCTCAGAAAGTTAGTCTTTAATGAAAGGGGTGTTCATTTCCAAGACACTTTTTTTTGTTGGTTTTTTTTGGAGATGTACCTGCTCACAAAATGCTTGGCATAAACAGTTAGTAACACCGTGTCCCCGGCAACGGCGCCAATTTGTTAAGGCGTGTCAAACCCAACAAATAAAGGGGTACAAAATGACTCCAAAACACTGTTACTTTGCACTAAAAATGTAATACAAGGTAAGCAGGGTCGATCCACAGAGACACAGGACAAGTGCTTATACCTTTTTGCGTAAGGTACAAAAATGGTCACAGAATGGGGGGAATTTATAAGCAATGATTTAAACGATAGAATAAAGAAATAAGTATATGATTGATTAAATTAAGTAGATTCAAGATTTGTAAGGACTCCAACTCTATGCAAGATAATTTAGCAATGTGATTCCAAGGGTGAAATGATTTCTACTCAATTCCACCTAAGTTGGTACTTGAAAGTGTTAACAAGTTCTAACACTTCCCATTCACCAAGTTGTCAAATTCAAAACAAGCTCTTTGAAAATAACCTAACCTTCTAATTTAAGTCTAAACAAGCTCTTAGATAGAAATCAAAAGGTTGCAATAAGATTTATGTGAATGTTCCCAACAACACCCAATACCCCTCATAAGCTCGAGAGTGTAAGAGTATGTGAATAAGATTTACACTAAATTCATTCAATGGAAATCAATTTAGTGTTTGTTACTTAGTCCAATTCACAAAACAATTACGGATTTTTAAATTAGATAACTTGAATGACCTAACCCTAATTCAAATGGCCAATAAGAATCACAATCAGAATCAAACATTCAAATGAAACAAAATCAAATTCACTAGGTAGGAATTGGAAGCAAACATCAAATCACATGATTGAAATCACAACTAAAAAGTCAAGACATGAAGTTGGAGAAACTAGGGTTCTAGCCACTCATGACTAGAACAAGATCACAAATCTAGAAAATGAAATTAAAGTTCTTACAAAGTGAAATCAAATGTTCCCAAGTGTTAATCAACTCCAAAATCCTCAAGAAAATCGCCTTCTCTGCTCCAAAAGTCGACTCCTCCTTAAAAAAAATTGCCTCCCCCCTTTAAGAATGGTGAAAAACTGCTTTAAAACCCGCATTTACGTTTACACGGCCCGCGTAAATTAACATTGTCGTTTACGCGCCCGCGTAAACGCAAAAATACACTACGCAGAAATCTACGTTTACACGGGCGTGTAAACCTCTGTAAAGCCAAAATCTTCATTTCTTTGATATCTTGCTCCTCTGTGCTCTGCAAGTCCCGAAATTTTGTCCGCAACTCTTATTTACCTCCTCCAACAATATCCTACCTCCAAAAGTCCCTGAAATATAACAAAAATGTGTGAATGAAATTGCCTCATGAAAAATCCCGAAAAACATGCAAAATGCACGAGTTTAAACCTAAATGCAATGCACTTTTATGGAGTAAAACTACAAAATGGATGCATGAAATGCATCTAACAAATATTTAGCACATAGAAGCATTTTAGGCATCTTTCCTAAAATATACTAGTACTCGTGTCTTAAAATATGGTAAACACTCATCTCACAATCATCGCTTATCATTCTAAGTTTAAGTCTAGAAATCCTACAAATTCCTAGTTCGCTTAAACTAATGCTCTGATACCAACTGTGACATCCCCATTTTCACGGCCAGCAAAGACCGATTTGTTTATGCTTTGTTTTATAAAATCAGAGTAATCCTTTTATTAAAAGAGTTGCGGAATTTGTTCCCAAAACAAAATATGATAAAATAAAATTTATCAAAGCATTTCTTAAAGAAGTGTATTTTAATATATAACAAAACTCGGGATGTAATGTTCCGATACAGACCAAAAGCATAAACAGAACTTACATTTATTTACACTAGTAATTTACATCTCCTTTACTCGCTCAGTGTAATTTAGCCTCGTATCGATACCTGTGATATAAATATATTGAGTGGGTCAGGTTGGGAAAACCTGGTGAGCATATAGGGTTTTCAACCCACAATAAAATATTATATTATATTTAATCATCACACAATCAACCCAATTACCTACCCCATTATTTCCTTTTTATTTCTTAAAGATTACCCTAAGAATCAACTATTCCTCGTTCATTTATTCCTAAGGATTATCCTAAGGAATCGGCACGAAATCCATCGTTGCCAGGGTTTTCTCAACAGACACTATATCCGTAGTTACCAAGCGCTAACTCCATAGTCGTCGGGGTTTATCTCGTTTATTGACAATATTGGTTCCGAGACTCCGCTAGCAATACATATCAATGGGTTTTTAGAGTACACCGGTGAACATCAATTCCACAACACCTACAAGTTGCGAGCCTGCTAGTGTTCCACAGGACTGTCTAGAAAAGTCTGTGGTTGTCATCCCTACTCTGCTGAATGACGGGGGCCATCGTTTGGGTAAAGGTTTCACTCATTTTTCACCTGTCACCCTCATCTCTTGATCTATATCATCTTTCGTCTCATCCTCAAACTCATCTTTCATCACACACCAACTATTTCATCTACCCATGTTCTACCCAACATATTTGTAGATATAAATTACATATACAGTTTAAATCATTTAATATTCTGTATAAAACATTTAATCAGCATCCATCTCAAGTAAACAAACAATGTATAAACACATAGCACGTATTTCATAGCAAATACTTCATATCTATGCGGTAGAAGAAAGTAACTACACACTCACTTGATAAGACGATTATCGGACAACACTACGGCTCTTCAAGTAGTATTCTTTGATGAAACCGAGATATCTTCCCAAACCGGGCTTCTCGCGGGCAGAGCTTCAGCTTGAAACTCTTTTCTCCTTGGGATCTTTGGGGCTTCGGGACTCGCTTCGGGTGTCGGGATGATCCCGAGGCTTCGGGGGTACTTTAAGAGGGCTAGAGAGGGTATCGAGAGTGAGAGAGTGAAGGAATTAGCAACTATGGCCGGTTGCCCTTCGGTTTCTATTTATAGGGCCATTTTTCTGGATTCACGTCGTGAATCTCAAATATTCACGTCGTGAGTTCAGTAGTCATCAGGTGCGTCATCGCAACTTGCGTCTGTCAGGCTCCAGAAGGCATTAATACTAAGTTCACGTCGTGAACACTGTATTCACGTCGTGAACTCTAACACAGTGTCGGGGTTCGCGCCCCGTACTTCATAAATTCATATCTTTCGCATACGATCTCTGTTTTCGACGTTCTTTATATCCACGCGTAGGTGAGATTATGCTCTACAACTCTCGTTTAGACTCCGTCGGCTAATTTTGAATTTAACTTTTATTATATTATTTTTAGTAGGCCGGGATAGGAAAACTCCGTTAGGAATTCACAACTCCTTCATCTGACGTCCGTTTTCGTCTGTCTTTTTACCGTTTGACCACTATCGACGAGATCTTCGATTCTCATTTAGATATTTCGGCTAGAAATCACTCGATCTCATATTCGAACTTTGGGCTGCATACCGCTAAGTCGAAACTTCGAAAAATCATAACTTCCTCATACGAAGTCACATTTAGACGTTCTTTTTATGCACGCTCTCGGTCTAACGTATTCTACGACTTTCGTTTAGATCACTAAGGGTAAATATCGCTCTATCCTAAATTCACTATTTACGTCACATAGAGTCGTACCGGTTCTGTCGCGAAACTTCGACAGGTCATAACTTCTTCGTTATAACTCGGATTTCGGCATTCTTTATATTTTCGGAAACCTTGCCACGACCACTACAACTTAGTTAAGATTATTCATTCTAAATAATCTTTTATCAAAAAGTCACTTTTGATGCTTATCGTCTCTAAATTGACTAGCCCGGATCTATGGGCGTTACAATTATCTCCCCCTTAGGATGATTACGTCCCGGAATCATCAACGAAAATAGGGCTTGTATAATGATTCCCTACGTTATCTTTCCATCCAAAGTAATAACCGTGATGCTAAATCTTGCACCTGCTCTTCATACTATGTTGGACTTTCGATCGTAACCTACTAGTTACAAAATAAATCATTATTGAGGACTCATTCTTCTTCTTAGAATAAGTACTTTCTTTTATCTATTGTAACAGACCGATGGGTCATGCTCTAATGATCTCTCATCGTATGATGCAACGCTTAGACTCAAGTCTCTTAAAGTCAAATTCCAGAATGGAATATACCTTCCTTCATATTCTAATGTGATATACTCACATTTTAGCATGTAGCATTTCTAGCTACAAGCTTCTTTAACAACGAGCGCGATGCTATTGATCGCATTGATTTCAATCTTCCGGCTTAAGTCGGATGCTACATTGAACTTGGTTCTCTGAACCACGTAACAAACTCATCGTAGTCGGACTCATTTTGATATGACCACTAGGGTCATAATATCAATCATCTTCTTAGTCATTACCGAAACAATGGGAACGACATACTTTGTATAAAACGAGACCAATCACTAACTTCTTGGTAACCTTGTGACTTTTCCTAATCCAAGCGTGAGTCATGTGCTTCCAGTAGTATAGATCTCTACTACTATTCACACCTACTCATACTCGTCCCAAGTATTGTGTCGTAGTCCCCAAGTCTTAAAATCACAAAACAATTTAACACATACGAATTTGTCCAATTAATCATAAAAATTCTCTTAGACTCTACTAGGACTTCTTCTATGCGTATCTTCAATCATCAATTCTACTTCAACTCGGTTGGTGATGGGAATTCCAGACGATGGGACAACTTCAAGAATTACACCAATCGTTCCATCATCCTGCCAATCGAAGGTGTACTTCAGACGTACCGTACTCCTCTAAACCTTCCGTTATTTTATCATACATATTCTAAAGGCAAGATACCACTCTTACGATATCTTCCGATAGGTGTCATTCACTATCATAAGCCTTTCATTTCCTCCGTCTACTCAATTCTCTACGAGTCTTCATCATATCGTTTTGTACACCCAAGCAGACGTTTGGTGTACTGGGCGAGAAATTTTTTTTTTGAACGGCAAATGAGATAAATATATAAAAGTAAAGAAAAGGTACAAGCTTAGCCAGCAACTAAGACGCACACACGAAACTGGGAAGAAAATACAACATTATGAAAAGGTGAAATTTGAATGCAAGAAAGGTGAACAGCTCCATTCCACCCAGCAACCACCTCCGAACTTGCTCCTATGTTTGCACCAAATATATGATTGGGAGATGATATTATCAGCACATTTTGTCGGGGGAGTCCATATGTTTTTGAAAACTTTGTCATTTCTAGCCCTCCAAATATTCCAAAGGAGACAATAGAACACCGTGTTTGTAATCAATATTTTCCTCGGACAGCTATCTAATGAGGCCATGTGATCAGTGAATTCCAACACACAAGTGAAACTCCTAGATTGAAAACCGCACCATTTGAAAATCCATTCAAGAACCACCTGAGCATACTCACAGCGAACTAGGAGATGATCCACTGATTCTAGCTCCTTATTACACATCGGGCACTCTGAATTTGTGATGTTAATACCCCTTAAAGCCAAAGTGTCAGCTACAGGGATTCTACCCATCGAGGCCCTCCAAACGAAGCACTTGACTTTCAAAGGGATCACATTTTCCCAACAAATTACTTGCCCATTGTAATGGATCAATTTGGAGTCAGTTAGTCTCCTCATAAAGTTTACAATGTATTCCCCATTTGCTGATAAGGTGAAACTGAAACCGAAATGGGGAACATTTTTGAAGCCCAAATTTCCAATATCATTATATAATTGTAAGATTTCGCTTAATTCACCAGCACCATTCAGCTCATGCTTCCAACACCATGAAAAACCATTCCTTGACAACCTCTCATTCAAAAAACAACATTTTGTGGATTCTATCTGGTAAAGGCGAGGGAATTTTGTTGGAAGGGGACGATACCGCACCATGCATCCTTCCAAAACAGAATTTTAATGTCCGCACCGGGATTGAGTTTGAATAGGTCATTGTAGTCGATATTTAAAGCAGCAAGGGACTCAATGGCTTTAGAAATGTTGCGCCATACTCCAAACGAGGATTTCCTGGCTAAATAAGTAGCAAGCTTCCTGTAAAGATTGTGAATGCTCATTATGACCGATTTCCAAAGACTTCCATTTTCATTCATCAAGCGCCACCACCATTTGGCCAGAAGAGCAATGTTTTGAGCTCTTAGCGTGCTAACTCCAAGACCCCCCTTATCTTTTGGAGCGATAACTTTTGACCAACTGACCCAATGAATTTTGTTTTTAAGATCATCTCCACCCCAGAGAAATTTACGCCTTATTTTCTCCAAGGCTTCAAGGATACCGTGTGGTGTTTTGAATAAAGACATATAAGTTGGTAGGCTACCAAGAACAGATTTCACGAGGGTTAGACGCCCGCCAAATGATAGTGATTTTGCCTTCCAACACGAGAGTTTGGATTGAATTCTGTTCAAGATTGGTTTCCAATGTTTTTTCAAGGCCATATTTGCCCCCACCAGGACCCCCAAATAAGTGAAAGGGAATTCACCTTTTAAACAACCAAGGATTCGAGCCATTTCGGTCAGTTCCAAATCATTAGTTCCCAATCCGAATATCCGAGATTTAAGAAAGTTAACTTTCAGCCCAGAGGTGATATGGAAGCATTTGAGGATACTTGATAAGTTTTTCATGCATCCATAGTCCCATTCACCAGCAAAGATGGCATCATCGGCGTAAAATAGATGGGATATGGATGGGCCTCCAGACGGAAGTTTAATACCAGTGAATAAAGATTTTTCACATGCATTCCTTGTCGCAATGTTCAATCCTTCCATGGCAATGATGAACAGGAAAGGAGAGAGAGGATCTCCTTGTCTAACACCTTTGGAGATAGGGAATTCTTCTGTGGGGGAACCGTTAATAAGAACCGATGCCCTAGAGGAGGATAAGCATCCCAAGATCCATTGTCTCTATTTTTCACCAAAACCCATTTGCATCATGACTGACTCGAGGTAATTCCAATTAATGGAATCGAAAGCTTTTTCGAAAACCACTTTGAAAAGAAAAATCTTTTTCTTGGATTTCTTGGCCCAGGATAAGATTTCATTCATGATTAGGGGACCATCAATGATGTTTCGACCTTCAATGTACGCAGGCTGGACTTCGTCTACGACCGAACCAACCACCCTTTTTAACCGATTAGCGAGTAGCTTGGCCACTAGCTTATACATGCATCCAATGAGACTGATGGGGCGATATTCAGAGAGAGTGAGCGGGTCACCTACTTTAGGGATAAGGGTAATAAATGATGAATTGCAGCCAGAAGCAAGAGAACCAGTTCTTTCAAAATACTTAACAAAGTTTAAGACATCATTTTTCATAATTTCCCATTTATCTTTGATGAGTTTGAACGTCAGACCATCAGGACTAGGAGCCTTATCACCCCCACATGACCAAACGGCTGATTTGATCTCCTCGGATGAGAAAGGAGATTTCAAGAAGAGGGAATGCTCAGGAGACAGTTGCTTGAAAGACTGGCTAATGAGTTTCGGGCGATCCAACCATTTATCATGAAATTTATCCTTGAAGAAGTTAAAAACCACCTGTTTAATAGCTTGAGGATCTGAAATCCAAGCACCTTTGATTGTAAGACCGTGGATTCTATTTTTCCTACACTTATTTTTGAGTGAACCATGGAAAAAACATGTGTTTTCGTCCCCGTCAACGATCCATTTTACTTTAGCTTTTTGTTGTAGGTCAAGCAAAGCAATACGTTCAAGATCCATAATTTTTGTCTTATCATCTCTTCTGGAAAATCTTTCAGATTCCATTAACACCCGTGTTTCAGCAATTTTCTCCAATTCCTCCACCTTAGCCTTTAACTGAATCAATGAGCTAGCTTGTTTTTTCGATTCTGAGAGTCTCCATTCCCGAATTTTGTTTTTGATGTATCTTAGTTTCGCTGAAAGGTACCTATCAGGATTACCATATCTAATAAATGAGTCCCACGCCTGGGTGAATACTCCATTGAAATCTTGACTAAGCAGCCAAGAATTAAAGAAGCGGAAAGGAGATGGGCCAAAATCTGCATTGAGTGGTTTAAGGATTAAGGGGGAATGGTCAGAATAATCTTTAGGTAGTGCAATAACAGAGGAGAGCGGTTGTATATCAATGAAATTGGAATAGACAAGAAAGCGGTCAATTTTGCTGAGTTTGTGACCATCTTCCCTAAGATATGTAAACTTGCATCCACCAATATTAAATTCTTTTAGACCCGCCTCCGAGATGAACCAATTGAAGTCTGCAGCAGAGTATTTGCAAAATTTGGAATTGAATCGTTCATCTGCTTTACGAACAGCATTAAAGTCACCAAAGAATACCCATTGCCCCATAGAAGCGTTTTTTATGTCAATACCAAGAATTTAAGATAAGAAAGCTTTATTTACGATAGACGCATAAATATCCTTATCACTTCGAAACGTTTACATGCTAGTTCTAATACCGTAGTCGTACGCTTAGAATCCTAAACACATAAGGTTTCCAGACCCGGTCGGAAACAGACCATAGATCCGAACAAATAATATCATATATGGCAAGCATATAACATTTAGCACATAGAAGCATTTTAGGCATCTTTCCTAAAATATACTAGTGCTCGTGTCTTAAAATTTTGTATACACTCATCTCACAATCATCGCTTAGCATTCTAAGTTTAAGTCTAGAAATCCTACAAATTCCTAGTTCGCTTAAACTAATGCTCTGATACCAACTGTGACATCCCCATTTTCACGGCCAGAAAAGACCGATTTGTTTATGCTTTGTTTTATAAAATCAGAGTAATCCTTTTATTAAAAGAGTTGCGGAATTTGTTCCCAAAACAAAATATGATAAAATAAAATTTATCAAAGCATTTCATAAAGAAATGTATTTTCATATATAACAAAACTCGGGAAGTCATGTTCCGATACAGACCAAAAGCATAAACAGAACTTACATTTATTTACACTAGTAATTTACATTTCCTTTACTCGCTCAGTGTAATTTAGCCTCGTATCGATACCTGTGATATAAATATATTGAGTTGGTCAGGTTGGGAAAACCTGGTGCGCATATAGGGTTTTCAACCCACAATAAAATATTATATTATATTTAACCATCACACAATCAACCCAATTACCCACCCCATTATTTCCTTTTTATTTCTTAAAGATTACCCTAAGAATCAACTATTCCTCGTTCATTTATTCCTAAGGATTATCCTAAGGAATCGGCACGAAATCCATCGTTGCCAGAGTTTCTCAACAGACATTATATCCGTAGTTACCAAGCGCTAACTCCATAGTCGTCGGGGTTTATCTCGTTTATTGACAGTATTGGTTTCCGAGACTCCTCTAGCAATACATATCAATGGGTTTTTAGAGTACACCGGTGAACATCAAGTCCACAACACTTACAAGTTGCGAGCCTGCTAGTGTTCCACAGGACTGTCTAGAATAGTCCGTGGTTGTCATCCCTACTCTGCTGAATGACGGGGGCCATCGTTTGGGTAAAGGTTTCACTCATTTTTCACCTGTCACCCTCATCTCATGATCTATATATTCTTTCGTCTCATCCTCAAACTCATCTTTCATCACACACCAACTATTTCATCTACCCATGTTTTACCCAACATATTTGTAGATATAAATTACATATACAGTTTAAATCATTTAATATTCTGTATAAAACATTCAATCAGCATCCATCTCAAGTAAACAAACAATGTATAAACACATAGCACGTATTTCATAGCAAATACTTCATATCTATGCGGTAGAAGAAAGTAACTACACACTCACTTGATAAGACGATTATCGGACAGCACTACGGCTCTTCAAGTAGTATTCTTTGATGAAACCGAGATATCTTCCCAAACCGGGCTTCTCGCGGGCAGAGCTTCGGCTTGAAACTCTTTTCTCCTCCGGATCTTCGGGGCTTCGGGACTCGCTTCGGGTGTCGGGATGATCCCGGGGCTTCGGGGGTACTTTAAGAGGGCTAGAGAGGGTATCGGGAGTGAGAAAGTGAAGGAATTAGCAACTATGACCGGCTGGCCTTCGGTTTCTATTTATAGGGCCATTTTTCTGGATTCACGTCGTGAATCTCAAATATTCACGTCGTGAGTTCAGTAGTCATCAGGTGCGTCATCGCAACTTGCGTCTGTCAGGCTCCAGAAGGCATTAATACTGAGTTCACGTCGTGAACACTGTATTCACGTCGTGAACTCTAACACAGTGTCGGGGTTCGCGCCCCGACCTTCATAAATTCATATCTTTCGCATACGAGCTTCGTTTTCGACGTTCTTTATATCCACGCGTAGGTGAGATTATGCTCTACAACTCTCATTTAGACTCGGTCGGCTAATTTTGAATTTAACTTTTATTATATTATTTTTAGTAGGCCGGGATAGGAAAACTCCGTTAGGAATTCACAACTCCTTCATCTGACGTCCGTTTTCGTCTGTCTTTTTACCGTTTGACCACTAACGACGAGATCTTCGATTCTCATTTAGATATTTCGGCTAGAAATCACTCGATCTCATATTCGAACTTTGGGTTGCATACCGCTAAGTCGAAACTTCGAAAAATCATAACTTCCTCATACGAAGTCACATTTAGACGTTCTTTTTATGCACGCTCTCGGTCTAACGTATTCTACGACTTTCGTTTAGATCACTAAGGGTAAATATCGCTCTATCCTAAATTCACTATTTACGTCACACAGAGTCGTACCGGTTCTGTCGCGAAACTTCGACAGGTCATAACTTCTTCGTTATAACTCGGATTTCGGCATTCTTTATATTTTCGGAAACCTTGCCACGACCACTACAACTTAGTTAAGATTATTCATTCTAAGTATCTTTTATCAAAAAGTCACTTTTGATGCTTATCGTCTCTAAATTGACTAGCCCGGATCTACGGGCGTTACAATTATCTCCCCCTTAGGATGATTACGTCCCGGAATCATCAACGAAAATAGGGCTTGTATAATGATTCCCTACGTTATCTTTCCATCCAAAGTAATAACCGTGATGCTAAATCTTGCACCTGCTCTTCGTACTATGTTGGACTTTCGATCGTAACCTACTAGTTACAAAATAAATCATTATTGAGGACTCCTTCTTCTTCTTAGAATAAGTACTTTCCTTTATCTATTGTAACAGACCGATGGGTCATGCTCTAATGATCTCTCATCGTATGATGCAACGCTTAGACTCAAGTCTCTTAGAGTCAAATTCCAGAATGGAATATACCTTCCTTCATATTCTAATGTGATATACTCACATTTTAGCATGTAGCATTTCTAGCTACAAGCTTCTTTAACAACGAGCGCGATGCTATTGATCGCATTGATTTCAATCTTCCGGGTTAAGTCGGATGCTACATCGAACTTGGTTCTCTGAACCACGTAACAAACTCGTCGTAGTCGGACTCATTTTGATATGACCACTAGGGTTAGAATATCAATCATCTTCTTAGTCATTACCGAAACAATGGTAACGACATACTTTGAATAAAACGAGACCAATCACTAACTTCTTGGTAACCTTGTGACTTTCCCTGAAACAAGCGTGATTCATGTGCTTCCAGTAGTATAGATCTCTACTACTATTCACATCTACTCATACTCGTCCCAAGTATTGTCTCGCAGTTCCCAAGTCCTAAAATCACAAAACAATTTAACACATACGAATGTGTCCAATTAATCATAAAAATTCTCTTAGACTCTACTAGGACTTCTTCCATGCGTATCTTCAATCATTAATTCTACTTCAACTCGGTTGGTGATGGAAATTCCAGACGATGGGACAACTTCAAGAATTACACCAATCGTTCCATCATCCTCCCAATCGAAGGTGTACTTCAGACATACCGTACTCCTCTAAACCTTCCGTTATTTTATCATACATATTCTAAAGGCAAGATACCACTCTTACGATATCTTCCGATAGGTGTCATTCACTATCATAAGCTTTTCATTTCCTCCATCTACTCAATTCTCTACGAGTCTGCATCATAACGTTTTGTACATCCAAGCAGACGTTTGGTGTACCGGGCGAGAATTTAAGATAAGAAAGCTTTATTTACGATAGACGCATAAATATCCTTATCACTCCGAAGCGTTTACATGCTAGTTCTAATACCGTAGTCGTACGCTTAGAATCCTAAACACATAAGGTTTCCAGACCCGGTCGGCAACAGACCATAGATCCGAACAAATAATATCATATATGGCAAACATATAACATTTAGCACATAGAAGCATTTTAGGCATCTTTCCTAAAATATATTAGTGCTCGTGTCTTAAAATATGGTATACACTCATCTCACAATCATCGCTTATCATTCTAAGTTTAAGTCTAGAAATCCTACAAATTCCTAGTTCGCTTAAACTAATGCTCTGATACCAACTGTGACATCCCCATTTTCACGGCCAGAAAAGACCGATTTGTTTATGCTTTGTTTTATAAAATCAGAGTAATCCTTTTATTAAAAGAGTTGCGGAATTTGTTCCCAAAACAAAATATGATAAAATAAAATTTATCAAAGCATTTCATAAAGAAATGTATTTTCATATATAACAAAACTCGGGAAGTCATGTTCCGATACAGACCAAAAGCATAAACAGAACTTACATTTATTTACACTAGTAATTTACATTTCCTTTACTCGCTCAGTGTAATTTAGCCTCGTATCGATACCTGTGATATAAATATATTGAGTTGGTCAGGTTGGGAAAACCTGGTGCGCATATAGGGTTTTCAACCCACAATAAAATATTATATTATATTTAACCATCACACAATCAACCCAATTACCCACCCCATTATTTCCTTTTTATTTCTTAAAGATTACCCTAAGAATCAACTATTCCTCGTTCATTTATTCCTAAGGATTATCCTAAGGAATCGACATGAAATCCATCGTTGCCAGGGTTTTCTCAACAGACACTATATCCGTAGTTACCAAGCGCTAACTCCATAGTCGCTGGGGTTTATCTCGTTTATTGACAATATTGGTTCCGAGACTCCTCTAGCAATACATATCAATGGGTTTTTAGAGTACACCGGTGAACATCAAGTCCACAACACCTACAAGTTGCGAGCCTGCTAGTGTTCCACAGGACTGTCTAGAATAGTCCGTTGTTGTCATCCCTACTCTGCTGAATGACGGGAGCCATCGTTTGGGTAAAGGTTTCACTCATTTTTCACCTGTCACCCTCATCTCATGATCTATATATTCTTTCGTCTCATCCTCAAACTCATCTTTCATCACACACCAACTATTTCTTCTACCCATGTTTTACCCAACATATTTGTAGATATAAATTACATATACAGTTTAAATCATTTAATATTCTGTATAAAACATTCAATCAGCATCCATCTCAAGTAAACAAACAATGTATAAACACATAGCACATATTTCATAGCAAATACTTCATATCTATGCGGTAGAAGAAAGTAACTACACACTCACTTGATAAGACGATTATCGGACAGCACTACGGCTCTTCAAGTAGTATTCTTTGATGAAACTGAGATATCTTCACAAACCGGGCTTCTCGCGGGCAGAGCTTCGGATTGAAACTCTTTTCTCCTCCGGATCTTCGGAGCTTTGGGACTCGCTTCGAGTGTCGGGATGATCTCGGGGCTTCGGGGGTACTTTAAGAGGGCTAGAGAGGGTATCGGGAGTGAGAGAGTGAAGGAATTAGCAACTATGGCCGGCTGGCCTTCAGTTTCTATTTATAGGGCCATTTTTCTGGATTCACGTCGTGAATCTCAAATATTCACGTCGTGAGTTCAGTAGTCATCAGGTGCGTCATCGCAACTTGCGTCTGTCAGGCTCCAGAAGGCATTAATACTGAGTTCACGTCGTGAACACTGTATTCACGTCGTGAACTCTAACACAGTGTCGGGGTTTGCGCCCCGAACTTCATAAATTCATATCTTTCGCATACAAGCTCCGTTTTCGACGTTCTTTATATCCACGTGTAGGTGAGATTATGCTCTACAACTCTCGTTTAGACTCTGTCGGCTAGTTGTGAATTTAACTTTTATTATATTATTTTTAGTAGGCCGGGACAGGAAAACTCCGTTAGGAATTCACAACTCCTTCATCTGACGTCCGTTTTCGTCTGTATTTTTACCGTTGGACTACTATCGACGAGATCTTCGATTCTCATTTAGATTATTTCGGCTAGAAATCACTCGATCTCATATTCGAACTTTGGGCTGTATACCGCTAAGTCGAAACTTCGAAAAATCATAACTTCCTCATACGAAGTCAGATTTAGACGTTCTTTTTATGCACGCTCTCGGTTTAACGTATTCTACGACTTTCGTTTAGATCACTAAGGGTAAATATCGCTCTATCGTAAATTCACTATTTACGTCACATAGAGTCGTACCGGTTCTGTCGCGAAACTTCGACAGGTCATAACTTCTTCGTTATAACTCGGATTTCGGCATTCTTTATATTTTCGGAAACCTTGCCACGACCACTACAACTTAGTTAAGATTATTCATTCTAAATAATCTTTTATCAAAAAGTCACTTTTGATGCTTATCGTCTCTAAATTGACTAGCCCGGATCTACGGGCATTACATGAACAATAAGTGTTCACGTCGTGACTTTGATCCTGCTCACCTCCTAGGCTTGTCGTGTGTCTTCTAGGCTCGAAACGTGTCGTTCACTAAGTTCACGTCGTGAACATTGTGTTCACGTCGTGAACGCAATCAGGTCTCGAAGTTTGTGCTCCGAACTTCAGAAATTCATATCTTTCGCATACAAACTCAGTTTTTGACGTTCTTTATATCCATGCGTAGGTGAAATTATGCTCTACAACTTTTTTTAGACTCAATCGGCTAATTTTGACTTTATTTTTAATATTATATTTTTAACGGGCCGGGACAGGAAAAGTCCGTTAAAAATCCATAACTTCTTCATCCGATGTCCGTTTTCGTCTGTCTTTTTACCGTTGTACTACTATTGACGAGACCTTCGATTCTCGTTTAAGTTGTGTCGGCTAAAAATCACTCGATCTAAAATTCGAGTTTTTAGCTGTCTACTGTTATGCTGAAACTTAGAAAAATCATAACTTCCTCATATGAAGTCATATTTGGGCGTTCTTTTTATGCACGCTCTCGGTTTAACGAACACTACGAATTTCGTTTAGATTACTAAGGCTAAAAATCATTCTATCGTAAATTCACTATGTACGTCACGTAGTGTCGTGCCTGTTCTGTCGCGAAACTTCGACGGGTCATAACTTCTTCGTTCTAACTCGGATTTCAGCGTTCTTTATATGTGCGAAATCCTTGTAACATATACTACAACTTAGTTAAGATTACTCCTTCTAAATAATCTTCCATCAAAAAGTCATTTTTGACGCTCATTGTCCGTAAATTGACTAGCCTGAATCTGTGGGCGTTACACACCACCTTGTCCCTACCCAACCAACCAGCCCCGCTCCACTGCTCCGGGTTTGTTGGGTCCGAGACCTTCTACACAGCAAGCACATGCCAGATCTGAAAATTCCTATACCCCAACTGACTTGGAACAAGCATTTCATACCATGAGCCTCCACCCTCCGTACCAGAACTGGTACATGGATACGAGCGCGACCTCACACATGTCAAACAACTCAGGTATTCTCTCCTCTTATGCCAATAAAGGTCTTTTTAGGAATATCATTGTAGGTAATGGCGCACATCTTCCAATCCAAGGTACCGGTAACCACACATTACCCCAACCATTCCCTCTTCTTAAACTCAACCATATTCTTCATGTTCCTAATCTTATTAAAAATTTAGTTTCTGTCTGTAGACTCACAAAAGATAACCAAATTTCTATTGAGTTTGACCCCTATGGTTTTAATGTGAAGGATTTGCGGACACGGACGCCACTCCTACGATGCAATAGCAACGACGATCTCTATCCTCTTACTCTCACGCATCCTTCTCAACTCACTCATCTAGAAACTTTTGCAGCCATCACAAGAGATCTTTGGCACTATCGCTTGGGTCACCCCGGGGCCGATGTTCTTAGCTCTTTAAATAAATCATTGTCTTTTCCTTTTAGAAACAAATTGTCATTTTCTGTTTGTGAACCATGTGTTTTGGGTAAACATATCAAATTACTGTTTCATTCATCTAGTTCTGTTACTATTTCCCCATTTGATATTATACATAGTGATGTTTGGACCTCCCCGGTATTTTCATCCGGTGGTCACAATTATTATTTACTTTTCTTAGATGATTACACAAACTTTCTGTGGACTTTTCCCTTATCTCATAAATCACAAGTCTTCCCCACTTTTCGAAAATTTCATACTCTTATGCAAACATAATTTAATAAAAATATCAAGTCACTACAATGTGACAACGAAAGGGAGTACGACAACAAACTCTTCCACGAGTTTGCCTCTCAACATGGCATCAACTTCCGTTTCTCTTGTCCATATACATCATCCCAAAATGGAAAATCAGAAAGAAAGATACGGTCCATAAACAATAGAATTCGGACCATTCTATCACTCTCCCAAGTCCCTTCCCACTTCTGGCACTACGCTCTCTCCCATGCTACCTATCTGCTCAATATTCTTCCATCCAAATTGCTTTCTTACGACACACCCACTCATAAACTTTACCATCGCCATCCCTCATACACTCACCTAAGGGTTTTCGGTTGCCTTTGCTACCCTCTCCTAAGTTCTGCAACCATTCATAAACTTCAACCCCGCTCCCATCCTTGTGTCTTCCTCGGTTACCCACCCGACCACCATGGGTACATGTGTTTCGATACATCCAAACAAAAAATCATTACATCTCGCCATGTCATTTTTGACGACCATTCTTTTCCCTTTCAACGTTACTCTCCTTCACATCCTAACTACTCCATATTCACCGATAAACCAAATCACCCTCTAACGTGGCTCGGTTCTCCCACCGGTACTACTCCAACATCGCCCCCCCCCCCACTCAACAACACCACCGGTCCCTTCAAGACCTCCCAAACCTCCCATACAATTCACCTATAGCCGGTACCCCAAACAAACGGAACATTCTGACACCGCAGAAACCACCAACACCACTGAACCCATCATCACCTCCAATATACCTACTCGTACCATAAAAACGCATAGCATGCCCGACATCTCCAAAACTAAATGTAACCTTAACCTCCATGCCTCAACTCTTATATCTCCCATTCCCAAAAACCCAACCGGAGCCTTGAACAATTTGGATTGGAAGAAAGCCATGCTTGATGAATTCCGGGCACGTATCGACAATAAGACATGGGAGCTTGTACCAAGACATCCTTACATGAACATTGTCCGGAGTATGTGGATTTTTCGCCACAAAATGAAATCTGATGGTACATTGGAAATATATAAGGCACGGTTAGTTTGTGACGGGATGTCTCAACAGGTAGGCATGGATTGTGGAGAAACATTTAGTCCAGTGGTCAAGCCAGCAACCATCATAACCGTGCTTACCATCGCTCTCTCACAATCTTGGCCAATTCACCAATTAGATGTTAAAAATGCGTTTCTTCATGGGCATTTGCATGAAACAGTTTATATGCATCAACCAATGGGATTTCGCGACACACAATTTCCCAACCATGTATGTATCTTAAAGAAGTCCTTGTACGGTCTAAACCAAGCCCCGAGAGCATGGTATTAAAGGTTCGCTGAATATGCCTTCCAAATTGGGTTCCAACATAGTCGCTCTGATCATTCACTATTCATCTACCGACATGGAGGTGATACCGCCTACCTATTGTTGTACGTGGATGATATTCTTCTTGTGACATCCTCAGATTCTCTACGACATAAATTAATGGGTCTCCTTGCCAAGGAGTTCGCAATGAAAGACCTTGGGCCCTTAAGTTTTTTTCTTCTGGGTATTGCAGTCAGACGCCAATCTGCAGGTTCGATGTTCCTTCCACAACAAAAATATGTTGCGGAAATTCTAAAAAGTGCAGGCTTCGAAAATTGCAAACCTCTTTCAACACCGGTTGACTCATCCGGAAAAATTAGCGCCAACGCCGACGAACTTTTGGAGAATCCGACAGAATTTCGGCAGCTAGCGGGGGCCCTTCAATATCTCACTTTTACACGTCCGGACATTAGCTATGCGGTTCAACAAATTTGCATGCACATGCATGCCCCTCGAGTTCCCCATTTCACGGCCCTCAAAAGAATACTTCGATACATTTGTGGCACGATAGATCATGGCTTAACACTTACCGGCTCCAACACTACATCGCTTTTATTTTACACCGATGCTGATCGGGCGGGCTGTCCCGACACCCGGCGTTCGACATCTGGATACTGCATCTTTATGGGAAACAATCTCCTTTCTTGGTCCTCCAAACGGCAGACCACTATTTCTAGATCGAGTGCCGAAGCCGAATACCGAGGGGTTGCAAACGTCGTCTCAGAATCTTGTTGGCTACGAAATCTTTTATGTGAGTTACACCACCCCCCTCGCAAAGCAACCATTGTCTACTGTGATAACGTGAGTGCTGTTTATTTGTCAACCAATCCGGTTCAACATCAACGCACTAAACACATAGAAATCGACATCCATTTCGTTCGCGAAAAAGTAGCTAGGGGTGAAGTTCGAGTCTTTCATGTGCCATCACGGTTTCAAATTGTCGACATCTTCACAAAGGGACTCCCACACGTTCTGTTCGATGACTTCAGATCCAGTCTCAACATCCGGCCACCTACCGTTCGACTGTGGGGGTGTATTAGCTATATATTTTATATTAACCGTATATTTTGTATAATGATGAAATTATTTTGTAAATATTTTCCTAACTTAGATTAGGTCAACCATTCTTGTATTATAAATACCATTGAGATTGGTGGAATAAGAGGGAAAATTTTATCAACTTTCAGGAGTGAAGCCGGCAGTATTGGCATAGCCTTTGTTTCAATTCTTCACTCCAACTATTATTCGTTTTAAGGATTGCTTGCTATTCTTTTTCTTTAAATTATTGTCATTATAAATCAAAATTTTAAATTTACAAAGTTTTAATTTTATTATTGTTTCAAGTACATTTGACAAAAAAACATATAATTGACCTGATTTTTCGTAACGAACAGTCGAACACCCAAACAACGTAAATTCTAAAAAATGAAAATTTAAAAAGCCTATGCAAAATGCATATATCTCAACTTCATGCAAATATTGATAGAGCAATTTTTCTGTTCTATAGATGACAACATTTAAAATGTTACAAGTTAAACTCCTATTTATTAGTCTTGTGAGAAGAAAAAAAAAATCATGTAGAATTCCCTATTGAACTATACAAATTTGTTGAAATGGCAATACCACTAGTCACCACAGCCAATACTACCACCATTATCGCCATCACCCGATCTTTTCTCGAAGAAATCCCATGAACATCCCTATCAATACAAAAACACAACTCATTAAATAAAAACAAATATCTATTGGAAATCAATTTTGAAAATAACTTCACTAAAATGAAACAGACTAAAAATAGATTTTTTTTTTTTTTTTGTATAGTAGCTGGTAGCTGATACCTGAGAACAATAGCAGCTGGGAATATGAATGCAATACAAGAAACCGTAGTCGATCCCATGAACTGAAAGAAGTACCAAATATTCGGGATGGCAATTGCGACGAAATATATGAAAGCAAGTAACACACACGTGAGGGACACGAATCTTGTAGTGTCATTTGCGAGAAGTGATTTTTGTTGAAAAATCATTTCGTCCATGTTAGCACGTAATGTGTAAAAAATCACGGGGAAAACAAGCATAAGATGGACCGCATAGCTTAACCTAACGACTGCATTGATGACTAGGCCACCTGGCGAATTAGAAGTTTCGTCAAAGTTGACTAACATATCGGCCATGATTGAATCGCCAAAAAGAAGGTACCCCACGAACCCAACCGCAAAGTAGATTGCTACACTTAGGATTAAAGAGATCCGCACTGCGGATGTCATGTCCGATTGGTTTTCAAGTTCAGCTCGTACCGGATGAACTATAAATTTGAATAATGAAAAATGTTAAATAATCACATACACGTGTACTTGAATTATACGGTCAGATGTACTGTTGGATGGATCACGCTGTGTGGTCCAACAATACATCTGACCGTTAAAGTTCCTCAACGATGAGGTATACTGTGATCAGATGCATTTTTTAATGCATCTGATCACATTATTGATTATTTTTAGGTTAAAATTCCAAAAAAAGAGTAGCAACATAGTTTCATTTTTTTCTTTTGCTTATTATATGATCTTAATTTTTTTTTTCCTATTAAAACATTGTACTTTAAAAGATTTACCTAAGGGAAATTGTCAGACTAGTCCCAATATTTTGAGAAAAGTTACGATTAAGTCCCAAATTTTTTTTTCTTTTAACAGAAAAGTTCCGATTATTTGATTTTACAAGATAATATGTCAAATCCTATTAAAAGAAAAGAAAATGACTTTTTTGTTAATTTCAACAAAAATTAAATGATCGGGACTTTTATGTTAAAAAAAATTGGAACTTAATCGTAATTTTTTCCAAAATATTTGGACTTTTTTGACAATTTCTGATTACATAACTATAACAATGTTACTCATATCTAAAATATTCTTTTAAAGTACAATGTCATAATAAGAAAAAAAAAATTAAAAATACAATGTTTTATTTGGCTTTTCTTTTGGAAAGAATATTTTAGAATAAACTGGCTTTTCTTTTGGAAAGAATATTTTAGAATAAACTACATGAAGATAAGGGACCAGTTTTTTTGGCATTTAAATAGAAAAAGAATTCTTACTAGTGACGTGGCAAGCAAGGGCAGTAGCCAGAACAGGGATGGTTGTGAAGAGATTGAAGAAAGAGAATCCATCGCCAAAATCTGGAATGAGTCTGAGTTCTTGAGTTTTCCCTTCCAACATGGCATAAACCGCCATCCCGGAGATGATAACGACAAACACCACTGCTAGGAGAATCGAAACAGCCGAAGCATGGCATAATGATTCTGTCGGGTGATAATAATCAGTCAGTTTGATCTTAAAAATCAAAGTTCTTCGAAAGCGAATCGGAATCCATACCAATACCAACCTACTCGAGGGAGCAAAAGAAGCGGAAGCATCACGAAGATCACAACGAATAAGACCGAATACGCACGCGAATTCCACCAGTGAAATCCAAAACATTCTTGTAAAATGCCTGAATGTAATACCCCATCGGATTGCGATCCAGATAGAACGTCTCCTATGATGTGCGATCAGTATTAGCAACTTGATTAAGCTTTTACCGTTTAATTTCATCAATTTCGTGAGGTATCTATAGTCAATTTTGGTTGAAAGACACAGGAATGGTGATTTGCAAACTTACCGATGATAATCAGGTAGATAATTAGGGCTCCGAGGTTTGTAATCATGACACAGAGTTGAAGTGAAATGGAACCAAATTTCCCGAATGATTCTGCCATAACGCCGCCGTAGGTGTTCGCCTCGCCGGTATAATTGGTGTATCTCAATAGAAACTCCACCGTGACTTCGACTACGAACGCCGTTATCAGGATCATAACGAACCCTGGGATTATGCCGAGGACCTTGAGAGTCGCCGGAACCGACATGATTCCAGCACCAACCATGCTGGTTGAGACGTTGAATACGGCGCCGGAGAGTGAAGAAGATCCGGCGATTTCATTTTCCGGTGGTTGTGACTTCGGGAGAAGGGCAGTGGTGGCAATCGAATCTCGGTCGATCTCTGGTTTCATGACTGAATTTGGGGGAGTTTGGTGATGGTGATTGTGATGACTGATGTGAATTTCACAGAGAATTTGGATAAAATAATCGGATGCATAGGAACAAATATATGATCCTGAACAGCTATTGTAGATTTTCTTGGTAGATCTATATATGATTTCAAAAGGGGAAAGTTATGGCTTTTGAATTATTTTCATTATCAGAACTTCAGAAGCACTCAACTCGAGGACAAAATATATATTTAAAAAATTAATATAAAATATTACAGTTATATGATGAGGTAATAATTAAGAAAATGCTAAAATAATGTTGTTTTATTATATACTAGCATGTTATTCATGTACGCTAAGTATGTAGCTGTATTGGAGCTTTGTGAATTTTGTCTAAGTGAGATTAATGATTATGGGAAAGTCATGTTTATTTCGTATCAAAATGGACAAACCACAAAAAGATATACTAGTAAGAAACACTAGAGTCTTCTAATGTTACTATCACAAAAAGTTGGATTTTTAATGCTCAATAAGTAACACACGCATGCCCATTAAAAAAAGATAGCAACAGGAGATTCCCGGATAAACTTCATCCGGTAGGAGTGAATACCACGAAATATTTCATAATTTTAAGTATATGTAACGAAATAATATCCCAAAATCCAAATACTATATTACGGCTGATATTGGAAAGTTAGAAGTTATAGTACTTGTATAGAAAACTTAAAAAAAAAAAAAAAAAATTGTATCATACATGTCCATAATCTAGAATATCACCACATATTAAATAGAATAGAGAAATTAAATATAATCATACATTTTATTCTTGTTTATCCTTCTACTCATGTGAAATGGTGATATTTGTCATATTTTGATAAAAATTAATATGTTTGTGATTATTTCATATGGATATGAGGATAAATAGGAACAAAAATAATAGGATATTTAATTTCTCAATAGAATATTACTTTTATGTGTAAATTACATCAGTCCTGTCTCCGGTGTACATGTCAGAAAGCGTGTTTAGTCCTTATTTTAAAATTTTAACTCGGACCGTCCCTCATTTGTTTAAATCTTGCAGGTTTCATCCCTCCTAACCTGAAATGACTATAATGCCCTTCTTCATTTCTTTTTTGATTTATTTTTAGTTTGTTTGTTATTTTAAATATAAAAAAAACTAAAAAATAAGTGGACCACCACACCAGATTACCCCACCTTCAACCTAAACCTATTTTTCGTAAGGGTTAATGTTATTATAACCCAACAAATTATCACTTTCTGGTTTAAAATGTCCCTCATGTTAATTTTTTGCATTTCAAGGGCATAAACTTGTATTTTACCTAATAAATAGAGGAAGGAACACATTTGAAGCCGGTTTTACCGGTTACAATGAGCTTATTTGGCTTTTGTATATTTCTTTGAAGAATTAAACTTTAAAATAATAATTCATGTGACATTTTTTTTTTTTTTGGAAATGCATCTCCAGCAAAAAAAAACATAGCGTCATTTGTGTTTTCCTTCTTCCCATTTCTTTGACCTTCTTATCTATTTGACTTGCATCCATAACCGGATTTTGAAATTGTTCTCTATTAGCGATTTCGAGAAAAGATAAGAATAAGTAGAAACAGATTGGGGATGGGAAAGGAGGAGGCGTGAGGCAGATGAGGAGTTGCAGGTGCAAAACATCAAAATCCAACTTGGTTTCTTCGTCAAGATCTGGGTTCATCTGTAAAATCCAACATAGCTCATTCTCTTTCTCCAAACAAAATGGAAAACTTCAAACCCAAATCCATATATAAATCTTTGAACCAACTAATCCAAGAAATAAAGAAACCTAGCACCACCAATGACTACCACAGTGCACCACCATGAACCATCATTGACCGTCAACCATCTGTCTCTCACCACCCACGAACCAGATATCAGTAACCCAACTTGAAACCCAAATCATCCAAAAACACGAATCTTCTTTTAAATCGAAATTGAAACCCATATCTTTTTTTAAATCAATCGAAACCCAGATCTTCTTATAAATCAAAACTCAACCCCATATCTTCTTCTAAATTAAAATCAAAACCCATATCATCTTCTAAACAAACTCGGAAACCTAGAAGTAGAATGCAACATAGCACAAGAAAACAGAGATCGAAACTCCAAGTTCCCTAAACCTTTTCAACCTCCATTGCCGATAGCAAAATCTCATTTAGATATTCTCATCGGAATCAAGCACCTTCTCCCTCTACATATTCGGTGTCATCATTTTAGAATTTCTCATCGGAATACTTTCATTCCAAAACCTAGTTTTGGAAGACGGTTCAAACGTCCCAATATATGTGAAGTCTTCACATCGTGAGCAGCGATTAGGTTTTAACACTTACGAATATTTCAATTATTCTTCTTTCATTCAATTTCAAACAAGTTTTTATAGAAAATATGGATCTAGGGTGAATGTAATCATGAACCAATGACGATGATACCACTGTTGGATTTTTTCTATGCATCAAATATACTCTAAACTAGGTAGTAGAAAAATCAAAACTACGATATACCTAAGTGTACATGCAACCTATGGATCTATGGTTTCATTCTAATTACATCTACCCTAGAAAACAAAAACATAAGGAATAAAAACATATCTCTTATGTAGCCCTTGATCTCTATGATTGAGATCTTGATCCTCCCTGAAGTTGCTTGGATGAGAGGACCCTAACCAGAATCCCTCTAATGGTATCACACCCAATGACACCAAAGTGTGGAATAAAATAACTAGGAGAAGGTCAATTTCACAAACCCTAAGAGGGTTAGAAATCATCCCTAAGAGGGGAAGGAAGAAGGGTTGGCAAAACTTCAAGCCAAGGTGCAAGGAAGAATGAAATCCATGATGCCCTATTTATAGCCTTAGATCCCTTCCTTAGTTTTGTACTCCTTCCCATGTAGGATGGAGGCCTAGAACGAAATTCACTCCTAATCCCATAAGGGTTCTAGAACATTCCTGATTAACCAACTATCGATTAATGAACATTCAACCCTTTAATTAATTAAACTGTTAATTAATTCCCAAAATATATTTACAAAATATATATCCAATTAGTTTCTAATTAATTATTAATCATAATAATTAATAAACCAATTTCTCCTTTATTTATTCTACTCAATTTGGGTCTTGAGGGCAACCCAAAAGGACCCTGTTATTATTATAAATATTACCAATAGCTAATGACCTTGGACACTCTTCCAACAGCTATGTACTCTGATTCGCACATAAAATCAACCACTATCTCTTTCTTGGAGCTTTTCCAAGTAACTGCTTCACCATTTAATGTAAACTTCCAACCAGATTGAGAACGAAAAATGTCTTTATCTGTCTGAAAGCTTGTGTCACTATACCCAGTCACTCTCAACGTATCACTGCCTCCAAAGACTAGAATCATATCCTTTGTTCTCCATAGATACTTGAGAATGTTCTTTACTCCTGTCCACTGAGCTCTATCATGATTACCCTGATATCGACTGACCATGCTTAAAGCAAAGGACACATCAGGGCGAGTACATGTCATAACATACACGATCGATCCTACAGTCGAACCAAAAGGAACTCGACTCATATTAGCCATCTCTGCATCTGTACTGGGGCATTGAGTCTTACTTAATTTAGCATTGCTCTGAATAGGTAGCTCTCTTTTCTTGGAATTTAGGTAGCTCTCTTTTCTTGTAATTTTCCATACTAAACCGTTTTAGTACCTTGTCCAAGTATGTACTTTGACTAAGTCCAGTTAGTCTTTTCTTTCTATCTCTCAAAATTCTTATCCCGAGCATATAGGCAGCATCTCCTACATCCTTCATAGCGAAACACTTTCCAAGCCAAGACTTTAATTCTTGCAAGGTTGGAACGTAGTTGCCTATAAGTAGTATGTCATCAACATACAATACTAGAAAAGTTACTATACTCCCACTGGCTTTGCATATGCACATGACTCATCTTCACTTCAAGAGAAACCAAATTCTTTGACTTTCTCATGGAAGCAAAAATTCCAGCTGCGAGATGCTTGTTTCAGTCCATAAATGGATTTCTCAAGCTTACACACTCTATTGGGAAACTTTGCATCAACAAAACCCTTTGGTTGACTCATGTAAACATCTTCAGCAAACTTCCCATTGAGGAAAGTGGTTTTTGACATCCATCTGCCAAATTTCATAAGCATGAAAGGCGGTATGGCAAGAATTATCCTAATATGTTTTATCTTAGCCACTGGTGAGAAGGTTTCATCATAGTCAATCCCTGGGGTTTGATTAAGGCCCTTCGCAACTAGTCGTGCCTTGAATGTGTGCACATTTCCATCCATGTCGGTCTTCTTCTTGAAGATCCATTTGCAACTGACTGTCTTTCGACCAGGTTCTTGATCAACCAACTTCCAAACTTGGTTGTCATACATGGACTTGATATTTTTGGCCATTGCCTCTTTCCATTTGGTAGCCTCAGGGCCTATCATTGCTTCCTTATAGTTAGTTGGCTCATCCAAATTTATCAGTGTTTGATCACTGATAAATGTATCACCGTCTGAAGTTATATGGAAACCATAGAACTTTGGTGGCATGCTAACTCTACTAGAATGAAGAAGAGGTAATGAATTGTCAACTAGCTCAACTAGAATTTCTTTATCTGGTTGAGTGCTAGTGTCTTCTAAGGTACCTTCATTGGTTGACTCTTGAATTTCTTTAAGATCAATTGTGCTCCCAGTTTCCTCTTTGCATATGAGCTCTCTCTCTCACGAAAGACTCATCTTCGAGCTATAAAGACCATGTTTTCACTAGGTCTGTAGAACAAGTATCCAAAGGACTTTTGTGGGTAGCCAATCAAAGTACATCTCTCACTTCTTGATTCTAGCTTATCATGAGTCTCTCGTCCCGAAAGCTTCACAACCCCAGACCTTGATATGTGCTAACTAGGGAACCTTCCCTTTCTACATCTCGTGAGGTGTTTTGGCAATATTTTTAGTTGGGACAAGATTGAGGATATGGGCAACAGTCTCTAAGGCATAACCCCAAAAAGAAATAGGAAGAGTGGCTCGACTCATCATGGAACAAACCATGTCCAAAAAGGTCTGATTGCGCCTCTCAGCCACACCATTAAGTTGTGGTGTTCTAGGAGGATTCAGTTGAGAAACTATTCCATATTCCTTGAGGTAGTCGTGGAACTCGATACTAAGATACTCTCCTCCTCTATCTAATCGGATCATCTTGATCTTCCTGCCTAATTGATTCTCGACTTCATGTTTAAACTCTTTGAACTTTTCAAAGGTTTTTGATTTATGTTTGATTAAGTAAATATATCCATATATACTATAATCATCCGTAAATGTTACATAAAACTGATTGACATCTCTCGTGGTGGATCTGAAGGGTACACACACATATGTGTGTATGAGGTCCAACAAACCCTTACCTCTTTCACAAGATCTAGTGAAAGGTGATTTTGTCATCTTGCCCAAAAGACAAGATTCACATTCATCATTTGGCCTTAGGTCAAATGATTCCAAGACTCCATCCTTTTGGTTTTGCGCAATGCGTTTCTTGTTAATGTGCCCAAGACGACAATGCCACAAACATGCCTTGTCCAAACCATTAGACGAATCAATGTAAAATGCATTATTGCCTAAGCTATGAACACAAGTTACAGTTTCATACACACCATTACAAGGTACAGCTTCAAATATAAAAACATCATTTTTATAAACCAAAACTAAACCAGTCAAATCATTAAATGAATAACGAAAATCTTGTCTGAACAATGCATGAAATGAAATAATGTTTCGTGTCATTTATGACGAATAGTAACAATCTATCAAATCTAAACTAACTTCATTACTAAGCATAAGATGAAAAGTCTCATTCTTGGCAATAGGAGAAGATCGCCTATTCACCATGATTAGAGTCATCCTCCCATGCTCCACCTCTTCACTTTCTCTTAGCCTCTGCAATTCAGAATAAATGTGAAAACCATATCATGTATCAAGGACCCAAGAATGAGTAGATGGTGAGTTATTAGTTTGAATAGTGTATATACCTGCTAACGTAGGCTTTACCTTGCCATCCTTGATGGCTTGCAGGTACTTGGGGCAGCTCCTCTTCCAATGGCCCTTGTTATTACAATAGTAACAAGTGGCCTCTTTGGGGTCATTAAAAACTGGAATGTTTGAGCTGGGTTTTGCCTTTAGCCCATTGCGTGAAGACCCAACATGAGCCTTGTTCTTCCAGTTGGCTTTATAAGCATCTTTTTTCTTCCCTTTGCCTTGTCCAATGGCAAGAGCGGGAGCATTTGTAGAAGGGGATGGATTCTTTCCCTTCATTCCTGACTCAGCAGTCTGCAGCAAGTTGTGGAGTTGGGCCAATGTGGTTTCCGTGTTGTTCAAATGATAGGCTAATATGAACTGATCATAACAACTTAACAAAGAGTTCAAGACCATTTCAATGTCCAACTTGACAATATGTCTTGTGGTACTTTTCCACAAGGACATTTTTCATCTCGAAGGTCCAATAGTCCTCATATAACCTCTGGAATTCGGGATCCATTGTAGCGACCATGATGCAAGTAACTTTTGTTGCATCATCATAGTGTTTCTTGTAGGATGCTAGTTGTTCTGGAGTAGCAGTGGCTTCGTTCATCTCAACAAGTTATTTTTCAAGGACATATTATTTTCCCTCAAAACGAAGATCCATCTTTATGTTACACATCCAATTGTTGTAATTGGTTCCATCAAATGTCACCTTGGACACGATAGAGAGTAAGGAGAAACCCAAGTGGTGGGTAGATGTCGATGGAGCAGAAGCATCAAGAGTAGACATCCATAGAGAAAAAGAAATAGTTTTAGTTAGATGATAATAATCCTTAATATTTTAACTCATAATAAATAATTATGGCTAGGATCCAAGATAACAACTCACAACTAAGAAAAGGGACGTCGTAATCTTATCGCGAATTTATAAAGGCGGGTAAAAGCAATTCATCAATTTCGAACTATGAAATTCCTTGATCTTTTGAGATTCATTGAATCTATCAATGGCATGTTTAATCTCGGATTATGCTCTACTATTTGTGAATGGAATACCGAGGATCACAAACAAAATGTGAATAGCCATACAAATATGCTTGGCACTCTGAATGTCATTTATCATCTAATATTAATATGTCGGTTAGCCACACGCACTCCATTAACCAATGATAATTTTCGAGATGCCCATTTTTACTCTTTATAATCACTATTAGTATGTTGATTAATGACACACACTCCATTAACTGCTGTAAAGTGTAACATCCCAAAATATGGTCCCAAAAATTTCATTTTTAAAATAGAGAAAATAGTATTTCCAAACTTCATTCATACATCTCAAAATAACCAATGTATCAAATGTCGTAAAAATCAGAGTAAAATGTTATATGTGGAAACCCAATGGTGTGTGCGATGCAGTCAACCCGAGCTCTTCCCTTTGCAATCGGAAGTACCTGAAACATAAAATGAAAACTGCAAGCACAAAGCTTAGTGAGTTCCCCAAACTACCTCATACCATACATAAAAAATCACATAGTGAGCCTCCGCCCGACATCGAGCCCCGCTCAATTTACAAATCTGTTACTCTCAGGCATCGCCTGTCACTGGGCCTCGCTCGCTATACACATTCAATTAATAACACATAATCATGCTAATACACATAATGATCATAAACACTAGCACATGTTCCAGTCCTCAGGCCTCGCCTGGAATTGAGCCCCGCCCGGTATACATAGCAGCACACAACACATGCAAGGGTGACGCAGACTCCTAGCATCCTAACATAATCAATAAGGGCCGACATTGGTACCTTAGACCCGCTAAAGCCTAGTAAGGAAACTCACCTCAAATGTTGAATCTCACGGAAAGAGATCCCTAGCTGCTGCCCTGACGACTCCTCGAGCTATTAGTACAAAATAACACCCAATCAATACTTGGGTTCTAATTAATATCCAATAATCCATTCTTGGGGTAAAATGACCATTTTACCCATGGCCTAAATTGATCCATGACTAAGGCCTAAATCCATCCTATAAAAGGCCCAACACTAAATAATCTTCCAAGGCCCACTAATGGCTCACTTATGGCCCGATTTTCCAAATTGGGCCCAAACCCCTCAAATGGGCCCTACTCTAAAGCACAAACATATCCTTAGCCCAAACCGAGGCCCACATACGCGAAGTTCACTCTGACTGAGTATGCAGAGCGTACTCAGTTGTACGCAACGCATACTTGCTTGCTGGCTTGTACGCTGCGCGTACAGACTTGCACGCCTAACGTACTCCTCTATTAAGCCACCTTTTGACATTAAGCACTTAATGCTTATCCTAATGGTCCAAAACACAGATCTGAGTCCTTAACAATGTCTAGACCCATAAAGTCACTGACTTTGTGACTTTGCATGCCCCTAAATAAGCGCAAACTCCAAAAATAACATTCTACTTCCATGAAAGTGGTCCTAACTCATGCATAGGTGGATCTTAACCTAAAAAATGGAAACTTTATGAATCAAGGACCCAAATAACACTAAGAATGGCAACTCTAAGCTTCAAAAACGATAATAGCTAACAAAATCTCATCTATGGGACCAAAAATACCTAAAAAGTCAAACAAAGAAGATCTAAGCATTAGCAAGGCAAGTTCTGAGCTTTATACCTCAAATGAGTGCCAAAAGATGAAGATAACCTGGATCTTCAAGCTCAACTCCAACCACTATCCTTCACCAACTTCTTCTTCCTCTTTCCAAGGCTCCAAACTACCAAAAATGCATTCCACAAGGTCAAGAACACACCAAGATAACAATGGGGGTCGATTTTAGGGTTTCTGGACGAGAGAGGTTGATAAGGGACTAACCCATGGGACTTAAGGACATTATATAGGGCTGGAACCCTAAAAATTAGGGTTTTTGGTCCTGACCATGTACGCTGCGCGTACCTCCTCGTAAGCTAAGCGTACTTGAAATGTATCTGCGTTCCATGATGGACCATTACGCCCAGCGTACACCAGGCTTATGCCCAGCGTACAACCTCAGCAAGCCCAATCAAATAAGGGCCAACACCACTAGGCTCACACAACTTGCATAATTAAACAATTAGATAAATGAAAATAATTAAATAATACCTTTGAACCATCTGGCGTTACATAAAGTATAATGTACAATTTTATGGATTAACATACTTTTCACATTTCCCTAAAGTAACTAAGAGTGAGATTTTATAAAAGAGTTTAGTTACTTTAATGTCATTATACTTATTAATGAAGTTATTGTCATATCAGATCCGTTATGCTAACGACCCTCCACAAAACAAGGAAGCGGTGGGTGAGAGTGCACACCCATTCAACCGCCATTTTACAGGTAGTTTCCTTATACCCACTTATAGTTCAGCTTCGTGAATAAGGAATACTAGCGATCCGACTGACTTAATCTTATACATATAGTAATTAACTTTTATATATGTATATATAAGGTGTATTTTAAAACTTTTCAAAATACTAGGTTTAACTTAAATTTTCAAAATTTTCAAAATTAATTTAAAATAAATCAATTATGTTTTTAATCTTTATCTTTTAATTAATCAAATAATTAAATATAATTAAAACATAAGGATAATTCACAAATTCAAGAATATCTGATTACTAAGATAATTATTCAATTTTATATACAATTAAAAACATTATCTAAGTAATTATCCTAATCAATTTATGAATTAAGCAAAAATGATTTTAGCTGATCTGCGGATCTACCACATCATGGCAGATAATTGCCACATTATGGTCCAACGGAAAAAGATGCAGATTTGAAGATCACCACGCCGTGGCAGAAGAACACCACGTCGTGGTGCCACAACAGAATGATGATTATGTTTTCCTCCTTCGGGTTTTGTTCAAGTTTAAGCAATCTACATTCAATTGTTAGACAACCATAGACTCTACTACCACTGATGAGATTTACATCTATTAACGCGGATAAATCCTTAACACTTAAGGGTACATGCAACCTAAAGATCTAAGTCATAACATTATTGATGTAACATTCTATTGAACAACAAGAATCCTATAACCCTAGGTAATTTCGAAAATTGTAGAAGAAAAACCATACATTTTGATTGTTGTAGTAACAATCAAGAATCATTTCTTCTTTGATTTGGAAGCTAGCACCACAAATGTCGTGCCTCTAATGGCTCACACCCAATCTTAGCAACAAGAAGCTTTTTAGAGAGGAGAGGGGAGTGACAAAATTTCGGCTATCTCTTGAGAAGGAGAAGTGGCCGAAATTATGAAGCTAGGGAAGAGTTTATATAGTTGAAGAAAACATGGGGCCAAAGCTAGGGTTTAGGGATAAGACCTAAATTAATTAATATAATAATCAAGCTGCCTTATCTGCTTATCCTAAACCCCTTGGACGAAAAATCTAGGTTATCCCCAGCCAATTTTCGTCCACCCCATCCAATGGGGTGTGTAACGCTCGCGTTTCCTGTTTGGCATAATTTTAAAATATACGTCGGTTGACGATTGTAACCTATTATGAATAAGTGAAAGGGGATTATACGAGTATATGTGTTTATAAATTATATGTTTGGAAATTGGACAAATATTATGTATATATAATATTCGTGTAAATTTTTTTTAAATAAGGCTAAATAAACGTTTAAAAATAAAAATTATTTACGACAAATAATCTAAACGAAGTCGTAGAAACCGTAATTACGAACATTTCGATATAAAGAATAATATATATATATATATATATATATATATATATATATATATATATATATATATTCGTGATATAACTGCTGAAAATAATTGTCTAAATATATATTATGACGTTAGATATTGATTATTAAATTTAAATAATCGCAAAATAATATAAATCATATATATGCAAAATTTTGAAGCGTATATATATATATATATATATATATATATATATATATATATATATATATATATATATATATATATATATATATATATATATATATATATACACGATATTTAAGCTAAATATAATTTTCATACCAAAAGGTAAATGTATATATATAAATTAGAAAATTATTATAGTAAAAAAAATGACGAAAGAAATCAATGAAGAAAGAAATTATGAATTTAAGATAAGAACTATTCGATCGATGTAGATTTGTTATGATTTCGTCGTTGATTTTGATAATTTTGAAGGTTAGAAGATGATATTTTGGAAAGAAAATCGTACAGATGTTGTAATACTCAAATAAAACGTAAAAGACAATCTTACCCTTATGATCTTAAATCCAATCCAACGGTCCACTTTTAGTTCTCGGGTTCTCGGGAAACTATGAGTTCTCAACCGATTTCAACCCTATATATATATATATATATATATATATATATATATATATATATATATATATATATATATATATATATGTGTGTGTGTGTGTGTGTGTGAGAGAGTATGGTGAATGTGAATTGAAGAGATGCATATGACGTGTAGTTATTTGGAACACCAAATAAGATACAATACAAAAGAAAGATACAGTTTTCAATTAATATATGTGTCAATACGTGTCAAGTAACAAAAAGAAAAAAAAAGGTTACGTATGGTCCAAAGGTGGAGGAAACGAAAGTAACACGTAGAAGTTTTGTTCAAATCTTATCCTCTTATGTAATAGTATAAATAGGAGACCTTTGAGTTTCAAAATCATACCAGTTCAATTTTATTTAGAAAGAAAGAATAGAAAATATTTTGGAAAGGGGAGTTTCAGTTAATAAGAGCTTGATGAGTTATTATCAGAACTAATTACGATATGAGGCTTACACTCGTCAAACAGGTGAGTGTGTAGTTATTTTCATCTTACACATAGATATGAAGTATTTTATATAAATTACGTGTTATATGTGCATATTATCTGTATACTTGCTATCTATGCTGGATGAAGAATTTTATACATGTTTTAAATTATTTAAACGGTATATGTATTTTTATCTACAAATATGCTGGGTATAACATGGGTAGATAGTTGATGTGTGATGAAAGAAAATGATGAGAGGCCTCGATGTTATTGTGATCCAGTCATCTAGCGGAGTATGGATGACGACCACAGACTTTTCTAGATAGTCCTGTGGAACGCTGGCAGGTTCGCAACCTGTAGGTGTTAATGAGCTTGGGTGTTCATTTGCTGTACTCCATCCCCCACATGGTTGCCTTATTTGACACAAATTGCTGGGAAACCCCCAAAGCAGTGTTGTCGCCCCGATGAAAATCCTTAAACTAGGTCCCTTGTGATAGTTGTTTTAGGGAAGTAAAGTGAGGATAACGAGAATGGGTAATCGGGTTATTGTTGTTTGATGAAATTAATAAATTTATTTATTGTGGGTTGAACACCCTATATGCTCACCAGACTCCCAAGCCTGACCCACTCAATTTTCTTTGTATTACAGGTAGTGGCGCGAGAGCATAAGTTTAACGACTTATCAAGATATTTTGATTATAGGCATGTAGTGTATATAACTGTTGTAAGACTTATAATGTGCCGTTTATGCTTTTGGTCTGTATCGGAACATGACATCCCGAGTTTTGTTATATAATGAAAATACATTTCTTTAAGAAATGCTTTGGTAAATCCTATTTTATCATATTTCGTTTTGGGAACAAATTCCGCAACTCTTTTAATCAAAGGATTACTCTGAAATAATTTTAAAAACATAAATTAAACCGGTCTTTTCTGGCCGTGAATTTGGGGATGTCACAGTTGGTATCAGAGCATTAGTTTAAGCGAACTAGGAATTTGTAGGATTTCTAGACTTAAACTTAGAATGCTAAGTGATGATTGTGAGATAAGTGTCTACCATATTTCAGACACGAGCACTAGTATATTTTAGGAAAGTTGCCTAAAATACTTTTATGTGCTAAATGTTATATGTTTGCCATATATGATGTTATTTGTTCGGACCTATGGTATGTTGCTGACCGGATCTGGAAACTTTATGTGTTTAGGATTCTAAGCGTACGGCTACGATATTAGAACTAGCATATAAACGTTTCGGAGTGATTAGAAGAATCTAAATATCGATCGTGAATAAAGATCTAAATTCACCTTATTCGGTGTATAGATAAAAAATGGCAAGAACACGAAGTGGAGTTGGAAACGCAAACGGAAACAGGAATCAACAGCCGCAACCCTCGGTACTTGAGCAAGTACCTGTTGCAGAAGCTGCACCTAAGCCAATAAAGATGGCTGGGGTACAAGCAATGATGCAGATGATGTTGGATCGCCAAATGAAGGAGACAAGGCGATTACTACAACAGAATAGGGAAGAAACTACGATACCTGTTGAACAGCCCGAATTGAATGAAGGATAATCAGACGGAGGGAACTACAATGGGACTGTTGGTCAAGCCAACCCACCGATAGTTAGACGAAACAACCAGGATGGAGGAGGTGATGGACGTGGATGCAAATACAAAGATTTCATGGCATCCAAACCACCGTGTCTATCTGGAAGCCCGACACCGGTGGAAGTCATGAATTGGATCTCCGAAATGGAGACAATGTTTGAAAGTTGCGAATGCAGCAACAGACAGAAAACCGCTCTCGCGATTCCTCTGTTAAAATCTGGAGTACTGAGCTGGTGGAAGCTACTAGCTGATTCGATGCCTAAGGGAGAAGCTAGTAAGATGTCTTGGGAGGATTTTCTGGTACAGCTGAAAATGCAATACTGCTCTGAGCAGGATCTTCTGGAAATCAACAATGAGTTCCAGAATTTGAAGAAGGGAAAGATGAGCGTTACTGAATACGCTGCTAGTTTTACAGAAAAGATGAAGCTTGTTCCTTACCTAGTTCCAACTGAACTCTCCAAGGTCAACAAGTTTTCCCTCGGATTACCAGCGGACTTTGGTCCAATGGTCAAGCAAGCAACCACTTTGAAAGCCGCCATCTGGGCTGCTAAGAATGTTGAGACTCAAATCAGAGAGAAGGGTCTGGAGAGGGCAGAAGTTGGCGAAAAGAGAAGGTTTGAAGGAACTTCAGGTTCCAACAAGAAAAGCAAATTTTCAAAGTCTAAGAAGTTTGGGGGAAGAGGAGGAGGCGAAGCGAAATGGTGTGAAAAGTGCAAGAAAAAGCACTCTAGAAAGTGTAGTGAGGAGGTGACTTGCTACAAATGTGGAAAGACTGGGCATTATGCCAATGAGTGTCCGTCCAACAAGAGGGTACGCTTTGGATGTAACGAAGAAGGGCACGTTTTGGAAGACTGACCGAAGAAGAAGGATGTAGCAAAGCCCATTCTTCCACCAAAGCCGAAGGCGAGAGCCTTTGAGATGACACTTGAAGCTGCGAAAGAAGAAGCTGATGTCGCTTCAGGTACCTTTCTCGTAAACGAATTGCCTGCCCAAATTTTGTTTGTTTCTGAAGCCAATTACTCATTTATTTCGCATGAATTTGGTAGAAAACTAGCTTTGCCTGTTGATAGACTAGTTAATGCTTTAATAATCGAGGTTGCTAGTGGCAAGTTTATACCTGTTAGCCATCGTATGAAAATCATCTTCATTGACTTGAATGGGAATAAGTTCCACGAGGAATTATTACCTATCGAGTTAAATGGTTTCGACATAGTCTTAGGAATGGATTGGCTTAGCGCCAATTATGCCGAAATATTGTATAGGAAGAAGATAGTAAAAGTAAACCCGCCAGGGAAAGAGTCGTTTATGGTGTATGGAGACAAACGCAGAGTAAACTCTGGAATCATTTCCCTAATGAAAGCCAGAAAGTGTTTAACCAAGGGATGTACATCATATCTAGCATTCGTGATCGATGCTAAGAAGGAAAAGAAAGAGGTGCAGAATATTCCGGTGGTGTGTGATTATCCGGAAGTCTTTCCCGATGATCTTCCCAGATTACCCCCTGATCGACAAGTAGAATTTTGTATCGACTTGTTACCAGGAACGACGCCGATAGCAAAAGCACCGTATCGACTAGAACCAACAGAGATGAAAGAGCTTATGACACAACTTCAGTAATTATTAGACAAAGGTTTTATTCGACCTAGTTCATCACCCTGGGGAGCTCCGGTGTTATTCGTAAAGAAGAAAGTCGGGAGCATGAGAATGTGCATCGATTACAGAGAGCTGAATAAGGCAACAATAAAGAACAAGTACCCGTTGCCAAGGATTGATGACCTGTTCGATCAGTTGCAAGGTTCGAGCTATTTCTCAAAGATCGATTTTAGGTCAGGATATCATCAGCTAAAGGTGAGAGAGCAGGATATCGAGAAGACTGCATTCAGAACACGATATGGACACTTCGAGTTTTTGGTTATGTCATTTGGACTAACCAATGCTCCAGCAGCTTTCATGGATTTGATGAATAGGGTTTGTAAACCATTCCTCGATAAATCCGTGATAGTGTTCATAGATGACATTATGATTTACTCGAAAAGCCAAGAGGAGCATGGCAAACACTTGCGAGAAGTGTTAGAAGTCTTAAAGAAGGAGAAGTTGTATGCAAAGTTCTCCAAATGTGATTTTTGGATTCAAGAAGTCCAATTCTTGGGTCACGTAGTCAACCAAGAAGGGATAATGGTTGATCCAGCGAAGATTGAAGCTGTGATGAAGTGGGAACAACCGAAGAGTCCTACGGAGATCCGAAGCTTTCTAGGATTAGCTGGATATTACCGAAGGTTTATCCAAGGCTTTTCTTCGATCGCTACTTCATTAACAGCTTTGACCCACAAAGGAGCTACTTATACTTGGAATGAGAAGCATAAGGAATCTTTTGAGAAGTTAAAGAAGAAATTATGTGAAGTACCGATTCTTTCTTTGCCTGAAGGAGTTGATGACTTCGCAGTTTATAGCGATGCATCTGGAGTTGGGTTAGGTTATGTTCTGACCTAAAGGGATAAAGTGATAGCGTATGCATCGAGGCAGTTGAAAGAGCATGAAAAGCACTACCCCACTCATGATCTGGAGTTGGCAGCGGTAGTATTCGGCTTAAAGATATGGAGGCACTATCTTTATGGCACTAAATGCAAACTTTTCACTGATCATAAGAGTCTTCAATATCTCTTTAATCAAAAAGAATTGAACATGAGGCAACGACGCTAGCTAGAGTTACTCAAGGACTACGACTGTGAGATACTTTACCACCCTGGTAAGCAAATGTTGTTGCTGATGCTCTCAGTCGGAAGGTAAATCTTGAAAAGAAAAGGCCAAGAGCGTTGAGAATTGAAGTTGTCTCGACAATTGTGGAAAGTATAAAGAAAGCTCAAGAGGAAGCTTTAGAGAGAAATGATCGAAAGAAAGAACGTTTGGGCAAAACATTAGTGTTTGATACAAACGGTCAAGGACTGAAGGTATTCCAAGATAGGATTTGGGTACCTAAGACGGGAGTAATAAGAGAACTTCTGATGGAAGAAGCTCACAAGACCATGTACTCGATTCATCCCGGAAGCACAAAAATGTATAGGGATCTAAAACCCTACTACTGGTGGCCGACAATGAAGAACGATGTTGCTAAGTATGTAGCCGAGTGTGTAACATGTGCTAGGGTTAAGGCACAACATTAGAAACCGTATGGGAATTTAGAACCTTTACCTGTACCCATGGGTAAATGGGAAGACATCACCCTGGATTTCATGACTAAACTGCCCAGAATAAAGAACAGTCACGACATGATTTGGGTGGTCGTTGATCGCTTCACTAAGAGTGCGCATTTCATAGCAGCCAACGAGAAATGGTCTATGGATAAGCTTGTGAATTCTTACGTGAAAGAAATTGTGAGGCTACACGGTGTTACCTTAATGATTGTATCGGATCGTGACAGCCGGTTCACTTCAAGGTTTTGGAGAAGTCTACAAGAGGAATTGGGTACCAAGTTGTGTTTGAGTACAGCTTACCATCCACAGACTGATGGTGAGAGCGAACGAACGATACAAACACTTGAAGATATGTTGAGATCATGTATCCTGGAATTCCAAGGTAACTGGGATGAACACTTACCTCTGGTAGAATTTTCCTATAATAATAGTTTCCACTCAAGCATCAAGATGACACCTTACCAAGCTTTGTATGGAGAAAAGTGTCGAACGCCATCATGTTGGCTGGAAGCTGGGGAAAAGCAGTTTATGGGACCTGAAATAGTCCATCAGACTGCTGAAAAGTTGGAAGTGATTAGGGAAAGGATGTTAGCTGCTCAAGATCGTCAAAAGATCTATGCTGACAAGAAAAGACAACCAATATCATTCGAAGTTGGAGATTCGGTTTTACTTAAAGTCTCATCGTGGAAGGGACTTATAAGATTTGGTAAAAGGGGAAAGTTGAGTCCAAGGTTTATTGGACCGTTTAAAGTTCTTCAGAGGATTGGGAACCAAACTTACAAGCTAGAATTACCAGAAGAACTAGATGGTATTCATAACACTTTCCATGTGTGTTATTTGAGAAAGTTCACGGGAGATGTCCCTGATATAATTCCAATTTCTGAATTAAGGTTGGATGAAAGCAAGAGGTTAATCGAAGAACCAGAAGCAATCGTTGACCGTAAGACTAAGAAGTTGCGACGCAAGACAGTCGATTTAGTGCTTGTGCGTTAGAAACATACGAATGGGCCAAATCTCACCTAGGAAACTGTCACACCCCGAAACCGGCGGCGGAAATGTTCCGGGGCGGAGGACGTCATACGTAGTATCACAACCATTGAACATAGTAATCATAGTAAGCACAACCATTACATTACATAAGAAAAGTTACATTCGTTTGAGAGTGGAGAAATACATAGTCTATATACATCAGTATATCAAAAGTAAAGACGAGACTTCTATACACTCCGTCTTCTCCAAAAGTAACGGGATACGTGTCTAACGAGAACCTGAGAATACAAGCAGTTTTAAAATATCAGCATAAAGCTGGTGAGTTCATAAGCATGTTTTGTAAGGAAAAACCGGTTATTTAATCTTGTGATAAATAACTTCATTTCCTTTAATTAAGATTGTTGTTATATCGAAAACCATTGTTACTGAGTTATGAATATACATAAGCATGTTTTCCCAGAAAATCCCATATTTTCTAACATGTAAGTTGATTTCCATAGAATGAGAAAAACCTTGACTAATCATCAATAAGTTAAGAAAACCATAAATTATGATCCTGGAAATTCCCTCCAGTACGAAGTAGGTAGTTTTAATACATAAAACTATAGATGAAAGAAAGGAATCCGTGAATAGAGTTAGTTAATTTAGTACGTATTGTGAGTCGTATAACCATACTGATTTGACCCGTGACCTCCTTGACGCTCTTCGGGCGTCGTTCGATTTTCAAAATTTGTCACCCCAGGCGTGCCCGCCTAACTGTAGCTAGTAGTTTAGGTGTGAGATTGTCAGTCCCGAATAGATCTATCCACAAATTTCACGTTCTCCCTCCAGGAGACTCTGGTTATACTTCCGGAGAGGATTTACTGGTAACCCGAAGGGTATATCGAAGATAAGTCTCACAAGTTAGTATTAACTAAATCACGGGATAACTGGTCGTCATCAAATTTCGAAATCGCTTGGAACAAAGTAGAGTATAAATAATTACATACAAAGTAATTATTTAGCATGATACTCTAGGTTTAACATGGATAAACTAAATCAGACGTAGTTTATATATATTGACTTTGCATGAAATCTGAATCCGTAAAACAAGTAATAAAGATCCCAAATTATTCCCATAATAATTTGAATGGTTTGAGAAGTTTTCACGCTGTTCTGAAAACTATGTAATTATATTTAGAAAACGTCCCTTATGCTCCGCATGTTACAAAAGGGATACAATATCTAAAGTTTGACAGAAAATCGTATAAGTATATCAGTTTTTAAGTTACAAAAACCTTTATGCTTTTCTTGTATTCCCCCCCTGAAAAACATGAAAAACTCGGAAAAGTGTAGGGGTATGAACTCACCAGACGAGAAATGTGCCGGATAGGATGCTAAGTGTCAATTTAGAGCTTGAACACGCGCGAGGATCCTATGTAACATGAGGAGATACATAAGTGTATCTAATTAGACATTGAACTACTAATTAAGTAAGATAATACACCCGAGGCGCGAATACACTTTATTTCAAGTGTTAGGAATGATTCGGGTTGCATCTAAGGAGTGTTGGGCCTTGATATGGAGTTTACTCTTCAAGTGTAAGCCCTTAGGGGTGTTTACGGTCCAAAGACCATATCCCCCATGAGTTTACGGCCGTAAACTCATGGGAATGGTGCATTTGGGTGTTTCAAGGTCTCATGCTTCACAAAGAAGGGTCCTAGGGTTGAATCAAAGGCTTAGTAAGTGTTTGGGGCTTGGAATGGACCCTTTATGGAGTTTACGGTTTCTGAACCACTCCTTGGGGATTTTACGGTCGTAAACACATGGGTTTACGGCCGTAAACTCATGTGTGTCCATTTTTCATGTGTTTTGGTGGTTGTAGGTCGTGCATGCAAGGTTCTAGACCCAAATGTAAGCCATACAAGGTGTTAAGGGCACTTAAACACCCTTTGGAGGTGTTTACGGTTTTGGGAGACCTTCCCAAACCGTAAACTCATGTTTACACTTCTCAATCCATGTTTTAGGGTTGTAAGATCATTCAAGCAAGTTTCTAGGTCATTAGCCAAGCATTGGAAAGGTTTTTGGGGCATCAAAACCCCTTTTTAGGGTGTTTACGGTTCATGAATGTTCATGGACCGTAAACCCATGTCTAGTCCCATAAAGACATGATTTTGGTGTTCTAAGTTCATGCATGCAAGTTCCTAAGCCATAGCTAAACATTAGAAGAGGTTTGAAAGGGTTTTGGGGCTTCAAAACCCCCTTATGGGAGTTTACGGTTTTGGGAGGTGTTCCCAAACCGTAAACACAAGTTTTTGGGGTTTTTGAGAGTTTAACCCATAGATTTGCATGCATGTTAAGTTAAACAACAAGCTAGGAAGGATCACTTACGATTTTGGAGCTTGAATGAGGTGATTCTTGATCAAAACCCGATTTTTAGAGAGAGAGTAGAGAGAGAAAGTTCCAAGGTGGGTGAAAAGGTTCAAATGGAGTCCACTCAACCCTTATATGGGGTTGAGTCCACGGTTAGGTGGGGACACACCCAATCCCGACATTAAACGGAGTTTAAGATTTTACCCGATTAAGTGACCGTAACCCGACTTAGTGGTAAACTAGAAATTTTTCCAAAGGATTATCGAGGGAATTATATGTGATTTTATTGATTTCCTACACGTAGGAAATTATGACAATAACCCTAGATGAATTATTTAACTTAAAAGTTAACGGACAATTTTAATAATAAAATAAAATTTTATTAACGGAAAGGGTTACAGTGACGGAATAAATTTCGGGTTGTCACATCATCCCTCCGTTAGAGGGAATTTCGTCCCGAAATTTAAGATACAAATCATGGATTTGGAAAGAGATGCGGATATTTCTGTTTCATCGAGTCTTCGCGCTCCCAAGTGAATTCGGGTCCCTGCTTGGCATTCCTGCGAACCTTCACTATCGGGATGCGGCTTTGTTTCGTTCGTTTGATTTCTCGATCCATGATTTCGATTGGTTCTTCCACAAAGTTCAGATTTTCGTTGATCTTGATCTCATCAAGAGGGATCACAAGGGTCTCATCGGAAAGACACTTTTTAAGATTAGAGACGTGGAAGACAGGATGGATATTGCTAAGTTCATGAGGTAATCGGAGTTTGTAGGCTATGGGACCGATCCTAGCGAGGATCTCGAAGGGTCCTATGTATCTTGGATTCAGCTTTCCATGCTTTCCGAAGCGTATCATACCTTTCCAGGGTGAGACTTTCAACAGGACACGGTCTCCAACCTGGAATTCCAAGGGTTTTCGTCGTTTATCGGCGTAGCTCTTTTGTCTATCTCGGGAGGCCTTAAGTCGTTCTCGGATTCGTACGATCTTTTCGCTGGTTTCGCGGATGATTTCTGGACCAGTGAGAGTGCTGTCAGGGACTTGTCCCTTGACCAGCTGCGTGTCGCCCACCTCAGCCTAGCACAGAGGGGATCTGCACTTGCGGCCATAGAGGGCTTCGAAAGGCGCAGTCTTGATGCTGGTATGGTAGCTGTTGTTATAAGAAAATTCAACCAAAGGAAGATGAGTGTCCCATGATGCGCCGAAATCGATGACACAGGCTCTCAACATGTCTTCCAAGGTTTGGATGGTCCTCTCACTCTGTCCATCTGTTTGAGGATGGTAAGTCGTGCTCATATCCAGCTTAGTTCCAAGAGTCTTCTGTAGCGACTGCCAGAATCTCGAAGTGAACCTGCTATCCCGATCGGAAATAATTGACACAGGCACACCGTGCAGTCAGACTACCTCTTGGATGTAGATTCGCGTGAGTCTCTCCATTTTGAAGTTTTCCTTGATAGGAAGGAAGTGAGCGGATTTGGTTAGTCGATCGACAATTACCCAAATGGCGTCGTACCCACTCGGAGATTTGGGTAGTTTGGTAATGAAATCCATAGTAATCCTCTCCCACTTCCATTCAGGTATCTCTGGTTGTTGGAGTAGACCGGAGGGTTTCTGATATTCGACCTTCACCTTGGCGCAAGTCAGGCACTTGTCCACGAAGGTAGCGATCTCTGCTTTCATGTTTGGCCACCAGTATAGTTTCTTGAGATCCAGGTACATCTTATCCGAACTTGGGTGTACGGAGTATTTAGTATTGTGAGCTTCGTTCATGATAACCTCCCTGAAACCTCCGAACTTCGGGGTCCAGATTCGGTCCATGAAACAATAGACTCCGTCGCTTCTGATCTCAAGATTCTTATCCATTCCTCTCAGGGCTTCGCCTGGCATGATCTCTGGTCTTAAGGCTTCCAACTGAGCCTCTTTGATTTGCGCAGATAAATGGGAATGGATAGTCATAGTCATTGCCTTCACTCTACGACCTGAGTACTCTTTCCGACTGAGGGCATCTGCCACCACATTGGCCTTGCCGGGATGGCAGCGGATTTCACACTCGTAGTCGTTGAGTAGTTCAACCCATCGCCGTTGTCTCATGTTCAGCTCCTTCTGGTCGAGGATGTGCTGTAGACTTTTATGGTCAGTGAAGATAGTGCACTTAGTTCCGTAGAGATAATGTCTCCATATTTTCAATGCGAAGACCACCGCTCCTAATTCTAGGTCGTGCGTCGTGTAGTTGACTTCGTGTACTTTCAGCTGTCTCGAGGCATAAGCAATGACTTTTCCCCGTTGCATGAGCACACAACCTAGGCCCTGATTAGATGCATCACAGTAAATAACGAAGTCTTCTGTCCCTTCGGGCAGAGACAGTATAGGTGCGCTGCATAGGGCCCGCTTCAATGTTTGGAACGCAGTGTCTTGCTTTTCACTCCAACAAAAGGGTACGCCTTTCTGAGTTAGAGTGGTTAAGGGTTTGGCAATTCTGGAGAAATTTTGGATAAATCTGCGATAGTAGCCAGCGAGACCCAAGAATTGACGGATTTCAGTGGGTGTCGTTGGTGCTGACCAGTTCTCTATCTCTTTGATTTTGGAGGGGTCCATGTGTATGCCTTCCTTGCTTACTACGTGACCTAGGAAAGTTACTCTTCGGATCCAGAATTCACATTTGGAGAATTTCGCGTACAACTTCTCCGTCCTTAAGGTTTCCAGTACTGATTTCAAGTGTTGTTTGTGATCTTCCTCGTTTTTGGAATAGACAAGTATATCGTCAATGAATACGATGACGAACTTGTCCAGGAAAGGACGGCACACCCGATTCATCAGGTCCATGAATACTGCCGGTGCGTTGGTTAGGCCGAAGGGCATAACTACGAACTCGTAGTGACCATATCGAGTTCGAAAGGCTGTTTTAGGAACATCACCCTCATGGACTCGTAGCTGATGGTACCCTGATCTTAAATCTATTTTCGAGAAGTAGTTGGCTCCTTGAAGTTGATCGAAAAGGTCGTCTATCCGAGGAAGAGGATAACGGTTTTTGATTGTGAGCTTATTCAGCTCCCGATAATCGATACACATTCGAAAGGATCCATCCTTCTTTTTCACAAACAAGATCGGGGCTCCCCAGGGTGAGGAACTCGGTCTGATGAATCCTTTGATGAGCAGCTCGTTGAGCTGACTAGATAACTCTTGCATTTCTGCTGGTGCTAATCGGTAGGGAGATTTGGCTACGGGGGTAGCTCCGGGAACTAAGTCGATACGAAACTCGACTTGGCGTTCAGGAGGGATTCCTGGAAGATCTTCTGGAAAAACATCGGAAAAGTTGCAGACTTCGGGGATGCTCTCGAAGGTCTTTAACTTCCTGCTTCTCGTTAATGACGTGGGCTAGGAATGCATAACACTCTTTCCGCAGGAGTTTCTGGGCTTTGATGCACGAAATGATGCGAAGGTTTGAACTGAGTTTATCACCGTAGATTACAAGAGTTTCGTCGAGGGAAAGATTGAGACGTATAGCCTTTTCGAAATAAAGGATATCAGCACGATTGGGGCTCAACCAATCCATGCCGATGATGACATCAAAGCTTTTTATGGAGACTGGCATAAGGTCAATGGGAAATGAACGGTCGTTTAAGGTAAGGGTACAACCTACGTATATCTCATTAGTGCTCTCTTTCTCACCGTTAGCCATTTCAACGGTAAACTTTTCGGTTAATGGTTGAGGATTATGTTTAAGAAGATGTTTGAATGAATGGCTAACAAAACTTCGTTCCGCACCAGAATCGAAAAGGATGCATGTATAAGAGTTGTCGAGAAGGAACGTACCCGTGACAACGGTGGGGTCGGCGACTGCCTCCTCTTGTCCCATAGATAGAACTCTCCCGGTGTTGTTGGTTGTTGCTGCTTTGGGGCAGTTTCTCTTGAAATGTCCAATCTCCCCACAGTTGTAGCAGGCTCGACCAACACCTGCTCCAGAGGCCTGAGTAGTTTGTTGGACTGGGTTTCTGCAGTCTCGAATCAGATGGCCCTTTTTACCACAATTGTTGCAGAGCTTTTCACGACAAGGTCCAGAAGTACGATGGTGGTAACTGCAGTTGTCGCACCAGGGGAGGGTACCAGTGTATCCACTGGTAGGAGCTTGAGTTGTAGGAGCGGCGGTAGGAGTTGTAGCAGCATGAACTGCCACAGTTTGTTGTTTCTTCGAGGGTCCTTGCGAACGCTGACCCTTTCGTTTATTCCAGAATTTCTTTTTATTTTCACCGCTCCCTTTTGCCGGTTCAGGAACGGTGGCCACTTCCTCGAGATCGTCACCATGATCAATCAGAGTTTGCGCCAAACATTTAGCGATGTCGAAGGTGTCTGGCTTCGCAGCCAAAACATTTCCCTTGGTTGGCTGGGTCAGCCCCCAAATGAATCGTTCAATCTTTTTGCTTTCGGGGGAGATCATTCCCAGACAAAGGAGTGCTAGGTCTTCAAACCTAGAAGTGTAGGAAGCAATGTCGGAACCCTTCATCCTTAGGGTCCAGAGTTCGTGTTCGAGTTTCTGCATCTCGCCCCGTGGGCAGTACTGGGCTATCATAAGTTCCTTTAGGCTTTCCCAACCCATAGCATTTGCCACCGGTGGGGTTAAGGACTTGACCCGGCCGTTCCACCAGGTTAATGATTTATTGACGAAAGTGCAAGCGGCAAATTTCACTTTGTTGGCCTCCGAACAGGCATAAATTTCAAATATGGACTCAATCTTTTCGAACCATTGAGTCAGGGAAATAACACCTCCTGTGCCGTCGAAAGTTGTGGGTTTTGCGTTCATGAAATCCTTATAAGAGCATTCTTTCTGGCTTTCCTGACCACCTTCCTGGATTTGGGGATGCATACCACCTCCCTGACCACCAGATCCACCAGGATTCATTTGTGACATTGCGGCAGCCACTGCGGCAGTAACAGCTGCCTGGAATATGACAGGATCAAACTGAGGAGGCGGTGGTGGTGGTGGAGTGTCGTCGTTTCTCCTGATAGGTCTTTTTCGGGGAGGCATCTTGTTCTACAACAATCAGGAAGAAGAGGATGGTAAGTCCTCTGGATAGAATTAAGAGATATGAAACAAGGGATATCTCATTATGGCAGTTAGAGTGTTATACAAAGCGATAGTATAGGAAAAGTTACTAAAGCAAGTAAACTATCGCTAAGGAAGGAATGAGTAGCAACACTTGGGATGAACTTCTACAATGCATTTGGTTTTGATTAAAATACTCCTATAGTATTTTGAGTTGGATAGATATTAGGTAAGTTTTAGGCCTGTTGTAACACCAAAGTCACTCCCAAGCACATGTTGGCCATGTCTCGAATAAATATAGTTGATCAGGCTATATTGACCCTAGACATGATTACATAACTGCCCAGGTTTAACCGCAGTGTTCAACATCCAAAATACTTTTGTTTTGTTCTGCTTAAGGCACGGTTCCTGGGATACAGGTATACTTGTATACTTTTGTAAAAATATTTATATTTTGAAAGTATACTTTTAGTTTAGAGCACTTAGGCCCCTTAGTGTTTATAGTTGTATACCATGTAAGGTTCGGTATACTTAGTTCACTATAAACAATAGCTCTGATACCAATCTGTCACACCCCGAAACCGGCGGCGGAAACGTTCCGGGGCGGAGGACGTCATACGTAGTATCACAACCATTGAACATAGTAATCATAGTAAGCACAACCATTACATTACATAAGAAAAGTTACATTCGTTTGAGAGTGGAGAAATACATAGTTTATATATATCAGTATATCAAAAGTAAAGACGAGACTTCTATACACTCCGTCTTCTCCAAAAGTAACGGGATACCTGTCTAACTAGAACCTGAGAATACAAGCAGTTTTAAAATATCAGCATAAAGCTGGTGAGTTCATAAGCATGTTTTGTAAGGAAAACCCGGTTATTTAATCTTGTGATAAATAACTTCATTTCCTTTAATTAAGATTGCTGTTATATCGAAAACCATTGTTACTGAGTTATGAATATACATAAGCATGTTTTCCCAGAAAATCCCATATTTTCTAACATGTAAGTTGATTTCCATAGAATGAGAAAAACCTTGACTAATCATCAATAAGTTAAGAAAACCATAAATTATGATCCTGGAAATTCCCTCCAGTACGAAGTAGGTAGTTTTAATACATAAAACTATAGATGAAAGAAAGGAATCCGTGAATAGAGTTAGTTAATTTAGTACGTATTGTGAGTCGTATAACCATACTGATTTGACCCGTGACCTCCTTGACGCTCTTTGGGCGTCGTTCGATTTTCAAAATTTGTCACCCCAGGTGTCACACCCCGCTAAAGCGGAAACACAGGGCGTGGCAGTACAAAGGGTTTCATAGCAAAAGTTAAAAGACAACACCAACCATAGTATTAAAAATCATTACAAATTTACAATGGGTTTGAACAACTTTTAAAAGAAATTACAATGTAAATTGAAATACAACACATGTGAATGCTCCTAAAAGTGAAGTGTCCCTAAGTGCCACTTACTCGATGATTCCTGAAAAAGCATGTAAAACGAGCGTCAACTATAAAAATAGTTGGTGAGTACTCACAGATAAACAAAATAATACTGGTTCCATGAATTGAAATCAAAATTTTGATAAAAGTTTCCAATAATAAAAGTATATTGTTAAAATGAGTAAATAAGTTTGTAAAAACAAAGTTCTTTGTCATCATGAGAGATAAGGTATGTTGCCCAAATAAGATGCAACATTCATATTCTCATGGAAGATAAAGTTCGTTACTGAAACGAGTAAACAAGTTTCATTGCTAAAATGAGCAATCAATTTCATTGCTACAAGGAGCAAACAATTTCATTGCTAAAACATGTATATAAGTTTTCAGTAATAAAAGTTCGTTGTTGTAATGAGAAATAAAGTTCATTGCTATAATTAATAACAAGTTTATTGCTATAACGAGAAACGAGTTTGTATGTGTATGAGCAAACAATGAGTCTCAACCAAACCTATGACTGAAGCCCTATCAAGATCTATGCTTATCGTTCCATAGATGAATATGGTATCATGCACTCCAGCAATAGGGCGAGTGAGGAGTTGTCAATTCCTAATAGCGCTATCCATAATGACCATTGGCTCAAAGATTTAATGGTTAGAGATAAGGGAAGGGCCTTAGTACGATAAGTTCTCATGTTCCGTGTTGCATAGACATACATAGAGAGACATAGCAATAAAATAGCAATCATGTTTGATACAAATCAATTTAAATACAACATTCAAATAATAGTTTTTCGGGACATGCTTTTCCACCCCAAAACATAAAAACCGAAAATAGGGGAGTGAGTGAATACTCACAATATGCAAAATATAACAACCAAGTTTATACGAGTCAAATAAATACAATGACTATAAATAGTTTAGGACATGCTTTTCCACCCCAAAATATTTAAAAACCGAAAATAGGGGAGTGAGTGAATACTCACAATATGCAAAATATAACAACCAAGTTTATACGAGTCAAATAAATACAATGACTATAAATAGTTTAGGACATGCTTTTCCACCCCAAAATATTTAAAAACCGAAAATAGGGGAGTGCATGAATACTCACAATATGTATTGAGATGATGCAAATGATGCCTTGAGCTAAGTTTCACTTGTACCACTATCGATTCCTACAATAATGGTATTCGCTAGTGAGTCTCTAATCGAAATCTAACACTAGTATACTTACTACTACAATAGAATTATGCCAATATTATGTCAAAATTTAATATTGATAAGTTACAAACATTTTTCTGTGAAAATTAAATTTCAATGAATCAATTGTTATATAACAATTTAAGTGGAAATTTCACATTATTGAAAGGCTAATATTTAACAATTTAAAAGGTGTTCCAATGATTAAATATTCAAAAACTAAATTAATTTAGTTCTAAAATTTCCCAAAGTTTGCATTTCAGTTTTAATTGAAGTGAAAGACCTCAAGATAAATTTTCTTGAATTTTTGATTTGTCTGACTATTTTTCACGATTTTAGTTTCTTGAATAACCATAAAATCTTGAAAAATACTAAACAGTTAATAAAAATTACAAAACTTCAGATTTTGGTTCTAAATGTACTAAAAGACTTCTAGATAAATTTTCATGGAGTATGAATATGTATAACCATTTTTCATATATTTAATTCTCTAAATAGATACAAATTCATGAAAAATAGAAATCAGTTTCCAAAATTACCCAAACTTTTTGTATTACTGTTATTAAACGTTATTAAGCTGGAAAAAATATAAAAATTGATTTCTAAACTGTTTAACCCAATTTTATGATTTTTGAGCATTTATTCTAATAAAAATTGAAATAAATGGAAAACAGTTTCCAAATTGCCCAAAATTTTTGTAACACTTGTATTATACATGTAGAAGCTGTGAAAAATATAAAATATATTTTTCAATTAGTCTTTCTATTTTTCTTTGTTTTATCATCTTAAATAATCATTAATTGGAGAATAATTATCAAACAGTTAAAGTAAATTACCAAAATTTTTGTACACTTCATTTACAGAGTAAATAATCTGGGAAAAATACCAAATGTGGTTTTTATATACTGAAATCCGATTTTGTGTATTTAAGTGTATTTAATCTTAGAAAATAGGAGAAAAATAGTATACAGAAGAGAAAAATCATCAAAAATTTTATGTAGCCTCCTAATGTACTAAAAAGTGTTCTGGTAAATTTTCATGAATTTTGGGTGAGCAAAAATATTTTTTCTATTTTTAGGCCATTATAAATACAAAAATCGGGGAAAAATAGGAATGCATTATGAAAAATTCTGAAAATATTTTTCTAAGTCTTATACCTCTGGTAGAAGCTGGGAAAATTGTTATACAGCCTTTTCCAATTGTCTAAAGTGGTTTTATGATTTATTGGGGCTAAACAAAAAAAAATTCAAAACCATATTAAACAGTAACAAAAGTCATTGAAACTTCATGGGAGATGTTTATTAACTTAAAGAACCATCCAAGAATTTTTCCAGAATTTATTTACTAGTGTAAGTATTTTATATGATTTAACACTCTATTTTCTTATTATTTTCATATAAAAATAAAGAAAATATATATTGAGCTGAAAATTTCCAGAATGCATCTTCATACAATTTAACCACAATGAAAAATTGTTTTCTTATTTTTTATGTTGAAAACCATGCCTAAAGACTCAATAAAATGTATAGAGAAAACTTGGTTCTTGTGATTTATGTAAAGATTATTGATGTTACTTTGACAATTTTTGCAACATGTTACAAAGACTTTTGAATCAAGATCTTTTTGTTCCTATTAATACATGATATTAAGAGTTTAAAATAATTTTTGAATGATTTGTAGTGATGAATAAGTCCTTTGAACATGCAACACAAAACAAATGTTCATAAGGAAAGTGTTGTTTGAGCAACAGTTTTGTAAAAATTGGTTAAAATCGAAATACTGGAATTTTCCAGTGAGGTCAGATGGGTTTGAAAGCTAACTCAAAATATTATATTTCAGAAAAAGAATCACGAATTTTGGCTAAGAAATGAGTGAGATATGACAGTTTAAAGTCAGGTAAAGAAATCTGGCAGATTGCATGCATGATGATTGGTTAGAAAAGTGGGTTTTCATCATTTCCTTGAGTAAATCTTTTCAAGTATTTTAAATATATCATGATAAACTCATATTTTAGTCATGTTTCCAGAGATCAAAAGATTAAAACTTATCAAAATGTATACATGCATTTATGAACAAAATTTTGTTTCTCAAAAACTCTTAACTTGAGTTTGATGTTTTACTCCTTAAAATCGATTTTTGCACTAAGATCATGAACATGCAACCTTGTTTATCATACATGCATGGTGTTAAAACACATCCATCATGTTGTAAAAACCATTTTAACAAAAAGAAAACAAGTTTGAAGAAGATGAAGAAGGAGAAAGTGTAAGAAAAAGAGCAAAACTTGAAGGAAAAGTGAAGTAGAAATTGATTTTACCTTCAAGAATACCACAAGATGATGAAGATTTCGAGTTTGAGGAGTGTTCTTGGGTTTGTTTTCTGGAAAATTTCATGGTTCTTAGAGGGAGGAAGAGAGAATGGAGTGGTGTTTGGAGAGAAAAATTAGAGAGAAGGTAGAGAGAGTTTTCTAGAGAGAGAAAGAAGAGAGATGTGTGTGTGTTGGAGAATGAGAGTGTGAGAGAGAGATATGGGGAGAGAGGGATCCGAATTTTTTAGTATAATACCCATTTCTCATTCATTTTCTTTTATAAAATTTAAGTTCTTTTATAAAATATCTCAATTTTTATATAAAATGTGCACTAAAATCAAGTTTTTATTCATAAAACCTTGATTTTTGATTTATAAATTAAGGGTAAATGTTAATGACTTAAATTTTTATTTTCCTTGATTATATTTCCCTGAATTTAATTGTTTTAGGATAATATTATGAGTTTCATAACTATTTTTACAGAATTCTTGATGTCAAATTTTATAAAATTTAGGTTTTAGGGTTTTTAGGGTTTTGAGAATTAATAAATCTTTAGATATCAAAATCAATAGAATCTTTGAGACTTCAATTTATCTTATGGTATTATAACTCTTTTATAGTTATAAATAATATTTGTAACTTATTTTATCGGTTTATTGGCATTCTATGTAGTGGTTTCGAGATTCAAACGAAATTGAGGAATCAAGTATACTAGTCATAGTTTTCAACTCTGACTTAAGTTTTTATGAGACTTTGACCTAATTTCTACTTCTAGGTCAAGTGCATGATGTGTGTATATGATTCATGAAAAGGTGTTCGAGTCAAAGAGTGACCCGAATATGGATAGCCTCTACAGTTAAATAGTTGTAGAATTCACATATCAATGTGAAATCTAAGTACATTATCCATTGTTTCTAGTTGCTTCCAAGTTTCTAGTAGGTTATAACTGAGCTTCTAGTCACTAAGTCCAGTATGTGTCGTGTGTATATGTGCAACTAAGTTTATTCAAATCTAGAACCGACTCGAATTTTGACGGTTGTCACACCAGGCGTGCCCGCCTAACTGTAGCTAGCAGTTTAGGTGTGGGATTGTCAATCCCGAATAGATCTATCCACAAATTTCACGTTCTCCCTCCAGGAGACTCTGGTTATACTTCCGGAGAGGATTTACTGGTAACCCGAAGGGTATATCGAAGATAAGTCTCACAAGTTAGTATTAACTAAATCACGGGATAACTGGTCGTCATCAAATTTCGAAATCGTTTGGAACAAAGTAGAGTATAAATAATTACATACAAAGTAATTATTTAGCATGATACTCTAGGTTTAACATGGATAAACTAAATCAGACGTAGTTTATATATATTGACTTTGCATGAAATCTGAATCCGTAAAACAAGTAATAAAGATCCCAAATTATTCCCATAATAATTTGAATGGTTTGAGAAGTTTTCACGTTGTTCTGAAAACTATGTAATTATATTTAGAAAACGTCCCTTATGCTCCGCATGTTACAAAAGGGATACAATATCTAAAGTTTGACAAAAAAATTGTATAATTACATCAGTTTTTAAGTTACAAAAACCTTTATGATTTGCTTGTATTCCCCCCCTGAAAAACATGAAAAACTCGGAAAAGTGTAGGGGTATGAAATCACCAGACGAGAAATGTGCCGGATAGGATGCTAAGTGTCAATTTAGAGCTTGAACACGCGCGAGGATCCTATGTAACATGAGGAGATACATAAGTGTATCTAATTAGACATTGAACTACTAATTAAGTAAGATAATACACCCGAGGCGCGAATACACTTTATTTCAAGTGTTAGGAATGATTCGGGTTGCATCTAAGGAGTGTTGGGCCTTGATATGGAGTTTACTCTTCAAGCGTAAGCCCTTAGGGGTGTTTACGGCCCAAAGACCATATCCCCCATGAGTTTACGGCCGTAAACTCATGGGAATGGTGCATTTGGGTGTTTCAAGGTCTCATGCTTCACAAAGAAGGGTCCTAGGGTTGAATCAAAGGCTTAGGAAGTGTTTGGGGCTTGGAATGGACCCTTTATGGAGTTTACGGTTTCTGAACCACCCCTTGGGGAGTTTACGGTCGTAAACACATGGGTTTACGGCCGTAAACTCATGTGTGTCCATTTTTCATGTGTTTTGGTGGTTGTAGGTCGTGCATGCAAGGTTCTAGACCCAAATGTAAGCCATACAAGGTGTTAAGGGCACTTAAACACCCTTTGGAGGTGTTTACGGTTTTAGGAGACCTTCCCAAACCGTAAACTCATGTTTACACTTCTCAATCCATGTTTTAGGGTTGTAAGATCATTCAAGCAAGTTTCTAGGTCATTAGCCAAGCATTGGAAAGGTTTTGGGGCATCAAAACCCCTTTTTAGGGTGTTTACGGTTCATGAATGTTCATGGACCGTAAACCCATGTCTAGTCCCATAAAGACATGATTTTGGTGTTCTAAGTTCATGCATGCAAGTTCCTAAGCCATAGCTAAACATTAGAAGAGGTTTGAAAGGGTTTTGGGGCTTCAAAACCCCCTTATGGGAGTTTACGGTTTTGGGAGGTGTTCCCAAACCGTAAACACAAGTTTTTGGGGTTTTTGAGAGTTTAACCCATAGATTTGCATGCATGTTAAGTTAAACAACAATCTAGGAAGGATTACTTACGATTTTGGAGCTTGAATGAGGTGATTCTTGATCAAAACCCGATTTTTAGAGAGAGAGTAGAGAGAGAAAGTTCCAACGTGGGTGAAAAGGTTCAAATGGAGTCCACTCAACCCTTATATGGGGTTGAGTCCACGGTTAGGTGGGGACACACCCAATCCCGACATTAAACGGAGTTTAAGATTTTACCCGATTAAGTGACCGTAACCCGACTTAGTTGTAAACTAGAAATTTTTCCAAAGGATTATCGAGGGAATTATATGTGATTTTATTGATTTCCTACACGTAGGAAATTATGACAATAACCCTAGATGAATTATTTAACTTAAAAGTTAACTGACAATTTTAATAATAAAATAAAACTTTATTAACGGAAAGGGTTACAGTGACGGAATAAATTTCGGGTTGTCACAGAAACGGAGAGTGACATGATGAGTCGCTATCCGCATTTGTTTGCTGATGCATGATACGAGACGGAATCATCCTAAGGGGGAGATAATTGTAACACTCGCGTTTCCTGTTTGGCATAATTTTAAAATATACGTTGGTTGACGATTGTAAACTATTATGAATAAGTGAAAGGCGATTATACGAGTATATGTGTTTATAAATTATATGTTTGGAAATTGGACAAATATTATGTGTATATAATATTCGTGTAAAAAAATTTAAATAAGGCTAAATAAACGTTTAAAAATAGAGATTATTTACGGCAAATAATCTAAACGAAGTCGTAGAAACCTTAATTACGAACATTTCGATATAAAGAATAAAAAAAAAGAAATATATATTTTATATATTTTCGTGATATAACTACTGAAAATAATTGCCTAAATATATATTATGACGTTAGATATTGATTATTAAATTTAGATAATCGTAAAATAATATAAATCATATATATGCAAAATTTTGAAGTATATATATATATATATATATATATATATATATATATATATATATATATATATATATATATATATGCGCAAAAGGTAAATGTATATATATATATAAATTAGAAAATTATTATATTAAAAAAAATAGTAAATAAATAAAGGATCCATTATATATATATATATATATATATATATATATATATATATATATATATATATATATATATAGATGAAGGATCTTTTGAGAACTCAAATTTCCCGAGAACTCGAGAACCAATTGTGGGCCGTTAGATCAAAATAATAAAAGGCTAGGATGCTCGGTGGCGTTTTTGTAAATAGTTTGAAAAAAATAGACGGGGGCATCTTAATTATTATGAATCAGGAGCATTTTACTAAATAAATAATTCAGACCCCTCTCTCTCTCCCCTCTCTCTATCTCTCTCTCTCTCTCTCATCTCTACTACTGTCGTCTAATCGCCTCGTAGTCGTCGGAGATGACGTCTTCGTCGGTGAGGTGGTCGAAGACGGAGACCAGTCGTTTGAACACGGAGGAGCATGACTTCAAAACTAACTTCCGCCGGTCAAAGAATCACCAAAAGTTTGATATGTCAGCTTGTACACGGCATCATTTGATTTTTCGAGATGAATGCATCTGAATTACGAAAGCATATCGGATTGAGATCTGGATGTAATCTCAGGTTCCATGCCAACGTTAGCGAGGCTCCAATCCTTCCGACGAACGTTTCCCCATATAATTTCAATTGGAGAGGATATAGTGTAGTCACCAATGATGTTAAGAATCAGGTACTCGGATTTAAAACAATCAATATCCTTCATATGGAAATCTAGTAATATTTATTATTGTTAATGTTATCAATTGCCATGATTATCCAATTTTATGGATTTTTGTTCTACAGTAGTACAGGGAATGTTGTCTTGAACTGAAAGAGGCGATTTGAAGTCTCTGTATCTTGGAGATTTTATTTAGCTCATCCAACTGCAGATGACTTTTTTTTGGTAAGTATGTTTGATCTTTTTGTTTTTTCCCTTTATTTAAGCCTTATCTTTATAATGTTTTGATGAATTACAAGTTTGAAAGTTATCATATAATGATTTTGAATGCCAAAATCATTTAGTAATATACTTGTTAATCTTATTGAATGTTGTTCATACATACAGGTAACGTCTTATTGACATGAAATAGGTGATTTTTATCAAGAAATCTTAGTAATATATTTGTTAATTTGATTATTACCAGATGATTATTACACTTTTTTTATCGACAGATTCATCGGCTATTATTGTAATAATTTAATTGATTGTTGGCATGTCTGAAAATATGATAACAGAAGAATAACTAACAATAATAGTCTTAAAAAGGGATGAAGTGTAGTTGATTTGGTTTTTTTGAATGATAGGATCCTGGAAATTCAGTGATGATTGTGTGTGATGAAAAGCTGAAGGAAGTATTTGGATGTGAGAGCATTTCAGCAATGGGAATACCAGAGTTGTTGGTTAGACACCATTTACTCGAGCAATAGTCTTGTCTTCTCAACTTACATGGATATTATGCAAACAGGAATTGAGGAATTGAGCGTCTGACATATAATGTGAAGAAAGAAAGTAGTAGTAGTAGTAAAAGTTTTTTAAGTTTGTTTTTACGGTTGTGTGAGTGCTGTTGACATTGTAATGGTAGTGTGTAGAATGATGTTGGAAATTGTTTTTATGTAAAACCAAACCCAACAAATGTTTTTCTTGTTGATGTTATTGTGATGTTTAGCTGTTGTTTACCTTTATCCTTTTGTAAATGCATAGCCATTGTAGGTTAATGATCTATTTACTAATGTTTTCACTATGATTAAAGGTAATCTTCAGGTTTCATTTCAGCTTTTAGCAATTGCAATTGATTATGTTCTTTTTATCGTTTATGTTTTCATTAATCATATGATTAAATGCGATGTTCAGATTCATTGGCTATGATCTTTACTAAAATTGCTATGATCTTCAGGTTTGTTAATATGTATTTTGATTATTGAAATCATTATATGAGAAATTTGATTCAGGTTTCATAAACATCAGGACAAAAGATTGTGAGGTGTTTCAGAGAGAAGATTGTCTAAATGAGATTGTATAGGTATGTTGATGGTTTTATTATATTGTATATGTTTTATTAGATGAGAATTATATATGTATATGAACATTTGATGGTGGTAGTTTGGTGGTTAAATAAGATGTAATCTACATATGAATTACATGTGATTTACATGTAAATTCACAAGTAATTCACTTGTAATTTACATGTGAATCACATGTAATTCATATGTCATTCACTTGTGATTTACATATGAATTACATGTGATTCACATGTAAATAAGATGTAATTCACATGTAAATCACATATGAATCACATGTAAATAAGATGTAATTCACATGTAATAAGATGTGATTCACATGTAAATCACAAGTGAATCACATATGAATTACATGTGATTCACATGTAAATTACAAGTGAATTACTTGTGAATTTACATGCAAATCACATGTAATTCACATGTAAATTACATGTAATTCACATATGAATTACATGTAATTCACATATATTTCACTTTTGTAAATCACAAATGTATTAGCAATTTTCAAGATGATGATAACACAATATATATTAGCAAAACTTGCATAATTTACCAAAAGTTGTTAAACTTAGTCATTATAGTGTTTTACAAAATAAAGTGCATACTAAAAATTTTGCCAAAATAGCCCATATAATTAATTAAATCCTAACATTCTACTGGATAACAAGAGCTTTGTTTTTAGACATTCCTATTCCTTTTTTTCTATTACAACTTTTTTTAACTTGTTCTCAGTGATCCTTTCAGAAGTTTTTCTATTTCTGATCATTTTAGAAGTTTTTCTAGATCTTCCTTCCTCTGTCTTATGGACCTCATCTGTGTAATCCACATGCTCTTTGTTATTGACCTCATTATCTTCTTTCTTTTCTTCTTCACCAATTCCTTTTTCTGACATATTCTAGTATAGAAAAAAATAGATGTTAGTTATGTTATTAGAATTTAAAATTTACTTAGAACATTAAAAATATACCTTTGGGATTTCTTTTGATTTATGAAAGAAGTCATCAAATTCCTTAAGTTGTTCTTTGGTGATATTAAGAATCAAAATGATATCTTGCTCACTGTAATTTGATTGTCTCAAATCATTCAGAAGTTTACGAAGTCTTTCTCCTTCAATGATATGCTCGACTTGAACACATGCTTTTGGAAGATGTTGATTTTCCAAAGTTGTTTGAAATTTTTGAGTAATTTCCAAATTGTCAGGTTCTCCATCTATATTGTAAAATTTGTGCTGCACTCTATCTTTTTTAACTAAATCAAATTCATATAACACTTTTTCCTATTTTTTTAAATCTTCATTTTGCTGAAAATTTTCTTTTGCTTCTTCAAATCACATGTAATTAATATCTTAATTACTTTTCTTCTTCACATGTAATTCGTGTTTGAGTTACTTGGATGCTTCTTCTAACACCAAGTTGGCGTTAAATGTTTGATGTGAGTGGATACCTCCATTCCAGTTGTAGGATCTTGATCTTAGTTCTTGCAATATTGCAAATGGATTTCCACAGTGGATTCGAGATCAAAGGAAACTTGAGAGGTTAGTGTTGTCCAATGCTTCAATTTCAGGAACTCTGCCCACATGGTTGCGAAAGATGCCCATCATTCCTTTTTTAGATCTTTCCCACAACAAACTCAGCGGACCGTTGACAAACCTTCCTGATGGGTATGTGTCTGAATATGGAACTCTCCGGGCTTTATTCCTCGAAAGTAATCTATTCAATGAGTCGGTTCCAAGTTCATTGTGTAGAAGGACAGATTTGGAATATCTTGACCTTTCCAGAAATAGGTTAACCGGAAAAATTCCAAATTGTCTTGAGAATCTGCAAAAGTTGTTTGTCATGATATTTAGCTCAAATCGGTTGTATGGTGTGATTCCAAGTTCCATATTTCGTAATTCTTCATCATTAGAGTGATTAAAATTGAATGACAATAACTTAATTGGTGAAGTTCCTCGAGAATTGGGGAGTTTACAAGATTTAATAGTCTTAGATTTGGGTAATTCTTCAAATGTTGATATTAACTTACTTTTCTTCAAAATTCAACTTCACAAGTAATTAAGATATGAATCACATGTAATTAAGATATGAATTACATGTGATTTACATGTAATTCACAAATGAATTATATGTGATTTACATGTGAATCACATGTAATTAAGATATGAATCACATGTGATTTACATGTAAATTCCAAGTGTATTACATGTAAATTCATATGTTAATTACATGTGATTTATATGTTAATTACATGTGAATATGTGATACACATGTAAATTACAAGTGTATTACATGTGAATTCGTATGTGAATTACATGTGATTTACATGTGAATCACATGTAATTCACATATAAATCACATGTGATTCACATGTAAATCACAAGTGTATTACATGTAAATTCATATGTGAATTACATGTGAATTACATGTGATTTACATGTAAATCACATACAATACATATATGAATTACATAATTCACATGTAAATCACATATGAATCACATGTAATTAACATATAAATCACATGTGATTTAGATGTGAATCACATGTAATTAAGATATGAATTACATGTGATTTACATGTAATTCACAAATAAATTATATGTGATTTACATGTGAATCACATGTAATTAAGATATGAATCACATGTGATTCACATGTAAATCACAAGTATATTACATGTAAATCCATATGTTAATTACATGTGATTTATATGCTAATTACATGTGAATATGTGATACACATGTAAATCACAAGTGTATTACATGTAAATTCATATGTGAATTACATGTTATTGACATGTAATTCACAAATGAATTATATGTGATTTACATGTGAATCACATGTAATTCACATATAAATCACATGTAAATCACAAGTGTATTACATGTGAATTCATATGTGAATTACATCTGATTTACATGTGAATTACATGTGATTTACATATAAATCACATACAATACACATATGAATTACATAATTCACATGTAAATAACATGTAAATCACATATGTATTACATGTGATTTATATGTAATTCACATGTAAATCAAATGTAATTCACATGTAAATCATGAGTAAATCACATGTACTACATCTTTGTCAAGAACAGGTTCCTAGAAATTGAAAGTGTAGCTTGGCCTGAACTGGAGACAACTGATATATCTTCTAATTCAGGTATAAATCACATGAATTTTTAATTAATCAACTATGAATAACATATGATTTATATATAATTCATATATGAATATGTGATTCATATATTATTCATATGTGATTTTAATATGAATATCAATACCATACGTTTATTATTAAAAAAAGTATGAATCATTACCTGCTAAAAAATTTATCTCGCTTTGCAGATCTTCAATTATTTTTCCTGAATCCATTAAATTGCTGAAAAAAATCTCAATTTACATTCAATAAAACAACGTATTAGAAATCGGAATGCTACTGTAGTTAAATATACAAATAAAACGTAAAATATTCCGCAATCTGTTTTTCCTTCATTGATATAATCGTAATGAATGAATCGTATGAATTTAAGATAACATGCTAACCTCGAAAGAAATCAATGACGAATCGTATGAATTTTGCTTTGTAATCGATCTCGAATTTGCGTTAACAACTATTTCAATGACGAAATCAATGACGAAAGAAATCAATGAAGAAAGAAATTATGAATTTAAGATAAGAACTATTCGATCGATGTAGATTTGTTATGATTTCGTCGTTGATTTTGATAATTTTGAAGGTTAGAAGATGATATTTTGGAAAGAAAATCGTACAGATGTTGTAATACTCAAATAAAACGTAAAAGACAATCTTACCCTTATGATCTTAAATCCAATCCAACGGTCCACTTTTAGTTCTCGGGTTCTCGGGAAACTATGAGTTCTCAACCGATTTCAACCCTATATATATATATATATATATATATATATATATATATATATATATATATATATATATATATATATATATATATATATATATATATATATATATGTGTGTGTGTGTGTGTGTGAGTATGGTGAACGTGAATTGAAGAGATGCATATGACGTGTAGTTATTTGGAACACCAAATAAGATACAATACAAAAGAAAGATACAATTTTCAATTAATATATGTGTCAATACGTGTCAAGTAACAAAAAGAAAAAAAAAGGTTACGTATGGTCCAAAGGTGGAGGAAACGAAAGTAACACGTAGAAGTTTTGTTCAAATCTTATCCTCTTATGTAATAGTCTAAATAGGAGACCTTTGAGTTTCAAAATCATACCAGTTTAATTTTATTTAGAAAGAAAGAATAGAAAATATTTTGGAAAGGGGAGTTTCAGTTAATAAGAGCTTGAGGAGTTATTATCAGAACTAATTACGATCTGAGGCTTACACTCGTCAAACAGGTGAGTGTGTAGTTATTTTCATCTTACACATAGATATGAAGTATTTTATATAAATTACGTGCTATATGTGCATATTATCTGTATACTTTCTATCTATGTTGGATGAAGAATTTTATACATGTTTTAAATTATTTAAACTGTATATGTATTTTTATCTACAAATATGTTGGGTAAAACATGGGTAGATAGTTGATGTGTGATGAAATAAAATGATGAGAGGCCTCGATATTATTGTGATCCAGTCATCTAGCGGAGTATGGATGACGACCACAGACTTTTCTAGATAATCCTGTGGAACGCTGGCAGGCTCGCAACCTGTAGGTGTTAATGAGCTTGGGTGTTCATTTGTTGTACTCCATCCCCCACATGGTTGCCTTATTTGACATAAATTGTTGGGAAACCCCCAAAGCAGTGTTGTCGCCCCGATGAAAATCCTTAGACTAGGTCCCTTGTGATAGTTGTTTTAGGGACGTAAAGTGAGGATAACGAGAATGGGTAATCGGGTTATTGTTGTTTGATGAAATTAATATATTTATTTATTGTGGGTTGAAAACCCTATATGCTCACCAGGCTCCCAAGCCCGACCCACTCAATTTTCTTTGTATTACAGGTAGTGGCGCGAGAGCATAAGTTTGACGACTTATCAAGATATTTTGATTATAGGCCTGTAGTGTATATAACTGTTGTAAGGCTTATAATGTGACTCCATCCCCCTCATGGTTGCCTTATTTGACATAAATTGCTGAGGAATCCCTAAAGCAGTGTTGTCACCCCGATGAAAATCCTTATACTAGGTCCCTTATGATAGGTGTTTAGGGAAGTAAAGTGAGGATAACGAGAATGGGTAATCAGTGTTATTTTTGGTTAATGAAATTAATAAATTTATTTTTGGTTGATGAATTTAATAAATTTATTATTATTTGTGGGTTGAAAACCCTATATGCTCACCAGGCTCCCAAGCCTGACCCACTCAGCTTTTTATATTAAAGGTAGTGGATCCCGAGCATAGTCGGATGATGATGAGAGATTTTTTGATTATAGGCCAGTAGTTGTAAATAACTGTTGTAAGGCTTATAATGTACTGTTTATGCTTTTTATCTGTATCGGAACACGACATCCCGAGGTTTTGATATAAAATGAAAAAATATATTTCTTTAAGAAATGTTTTGATAAATTTTTATCATGTTTTGTTTTGGGGACAAATTCCGCAACATCTTTTAAAAAGATTACTCTGATTTTATTTTAAAAGCATAAATTAAATCGGTCTTTTCTGGCCGAGAAATTTGGGGATGTCACAGTTGGTATCAGAGCATTAGTTTAAGCGAACGAGGAATTTGTAGGATTTCTAGACTTAAACTTAGAATGCTAAGTGATGATTGTGAGATGAGTGTCTACCATATTTTAGACACGAACACTAGTATATTTTAGGAAAGATGCCTAAAATACTTTTATGTGCTAAATGTTATATGTTTGCCGTATATGCCATTATTTGTTCGGATCTATGGTCTGTTGCCGACAAGATCTGGAAACCTTATGTGTTTAGGATTCTAAGCGTACGGCTACGATATTAGAACTAGCATATAAACGTTTCGGAGTGATTAGAAGAATCTAAATATCGATCGTGAATAAAGATCTAAATTCACCTTATTCGGTGTATAGATAAAAAATGGCAAGAACCCGAAGTGGAGCTGGAAATGCAGATAGAAATCAGCAACCTCAACCCCAAGTGATGGAACATGTGCCAATAGTAGAAGCTACACCAGAACCCATCACAATGGCTGGAGTACAAGCCATGATTCAGACAATGATGGTTGAACAAAAGGAGGAAATGAGGCAAATATTGCTGAAGAACAGGAGTGAACCTTCAATTCCTGTTGAACAACCTGAATTAAATGACAGTTAGTCTGGGGAAGGAAACTACAGTAGATCTGTTGGTCAAACTGAACCGCTTGTGGTTAGGAGAAATAACCACGAGGATAGAGTGGAGAGAAATGGATGCAAGTATAAAGACTTTATGACTTGCAAGCCATCAACTTTCACTGGAAAAGAAGATCCCGTCGGAGTAATGGATTGGATCTCGGAAATGGAATTGGCTTTCATGACATGTGGTTGCCAAGGCAAGTTACAAACCACATTTGCAGTGCGTCAGTTCAGAGGTAGCGCTTTTCGCTGGTGGAACACTTTGGGGAAGACCCTAAGCCCTAATGAGCCATTGCAATTGAATTGGGCAGAGTTCTTGGTGCAATTCAACCGCAAGTACTGCTCGGCCCAAAATGTGTATGAGCTACAAAACCAAGTTCCGACGTTGAAGAAGGGAAGTATGACCATTGGTGAATACACAAATAACTTCATAGACAAAATGGAGTGTGCTTTGAGTATTGTCCCATATGATCTGACAAAAATTGACAGGTATGCAAAGGGACTTCCATGGGAGTATGCGGTGCCAGTGCATCAAACACTTACTTTGTAGGCAGCTATCTGGGCTGCCAAGTCTATTAAAGATATGATTAAGGGGAGAGCCGCCAGCAAGGTTGAAGTTGGTGAAAAGAGAAAGTTTGAAGGAACTTCAGGTTCCAACAAGAAGAGCAGGTTCTCGAAGTCTGGTTCGAGAAAATTCGGAGGAGGAGCCGAAGCGAAGTGGTGTGACAAGTGTAAGAAGAAACATGCTGGGAAATGTAGCGAGGAAGTCACTTGTTACAAATGTGGAAATCCTGTGCATTATGCCAATGAATGTACCTTTGTTAAGAAAGTCTGTTTGGGTGCAATGAAGAAGGGCACATTTTGAAGGATTGCCCGAAGAAGAAAGATGCAGCAAAGCCCAATCTTCCACCAAAGCCAAAAGCCAGAGCTTTCCAAATGACATTGGAAGCTGGAAAGGATGCAACGGATGTCGCTTCAGGTACCTTTCTTGTAAATGGATTGCCTACCAATTTATTGTTTGATTCCGGAGCGAATTACTCCTTTATATCACATAAATTTGGTGAAAGACTAGCATTGCCTATAGAAAAGCTAGATGATGCCCTAATTGTAGAAGTTGCTAGTGGCAAATTCATACCTGTTAGCGATTGTATTAGGAATATCGTCATCGACCTGAATGGAAATGAATTCCAAGAAAAGCTGTTACCTATCGAGTTAAATGGTTTCGACATCATTCCGGGGATGGATTGGCTTAGCGCCAATGATGCCAAAATACTATGCAAGAAAAAGATAGTAAGGGTAAACCCGCCTGGAAAAGAGTCGTTTATGGTATACGGAGATAAGCACAGAGTAAATTCTGGAATCATTTACCTAATGAAAGCCAGAAAATGTTTATCTAAAGGATGCATTTCATACTTGGCATTCGTGATCGATGCTAAGAAGGAGAAAAAGGATATGCAAAGTATATCAGTGGTATGTGACTATCCGGAAGTTTTTCCTGAGAATCTTCCTGGATTGCCTCCTGATAGACAAGTGGAGTTTAGAATAGACTTGTTACCAGGAACAACACCAATAGCAAAAGCCCCATATCGATTAGCACCAACAGAGATGAAGGAGCTTATGACGCAACTTCAGGAGTTGTTGGACAACGGTTTCATTAGACCTAGTTCATGACCCTGGGGAGCTCCGGTGTTATTCATGAAGAAGAAAGATGGGAGCATGAGAATGTGTATAAATTACAGGGAGCTGAACAAGGCAACAATAAAGAACAAGTACCCGTTGCCAAGGATTGATGACCTGTTCGATCAGTTGCAAGGTCCGAGCTATTTCTCGAAGATCGACCTTAGGTCAGGATATCATCAGCTAAAGGTAAGAGAGCAGGATATTGAGAAGACTGCATTCAGAACAAGATATGGACACTATGAGTTATTGGTTATGTCGTTTGGATTAACCAATGCTCCAACAGCTTTCATGTATTTGATGAACAGGGTTTGTAAAGCATTCCTCGATAAATCCGTGATAGTGTTCATAGATGATATTTTGATTTATTCAAAAAGCAAGCAGGAGCATGACAAGCATCTGCGTGAAGTGCTAGAAGTTCTGAAAAAGGAGAAGTTGTATGCAAAGTTCTCTAAATGTGAATTTTGGATTCAAGAAGTCCAATTTTTGGGTCATGTGGTTAACCAAGAAGGGATAATGGTTGACCCAGCGAAGATTGAAGCTGTGATGAAGTGGGAACAACCGAAAAGCCCCATGGAGATCCGAAGCTTTCTAGGATTAGCTGGATATTATCGAAGATTTATCCAAGGCTTTTCTTCGATAGCCGCTCCATTGACAGCTTTCACCCATAAATGAGCTACTTATACTTGGAATGAGAAGCATAAGGATGCTTTTGAGAAGTTAAAGAAGAAATTGTGTGAAGCACCGATTATTTCTTTACCTGAAGGAGTTGATGACTTCGCAGTTTATAGCGATGCATCTGGAGTTGGGTTAGGTTGTGTTCTGACCCAAAGGGATAAAGTGATAGCATATGCATCGAGTTAATTGAAAGAACATGAAAAGAACTACCCCACTCATGATCTGGAGTTGGCAGCGGTAGTATTTTCTCTAAAGATATGGAGGCATTATCTTTATGGCACAAAGTGCAAACTTTTCACTAATCATAAGAGTCTTCAGTATCTCTTTAATCCGAAAGAATTGAACATCAGGCAACGACTCTGGCTAGAGTTACTCAAGGACTACGACTGTGAGATACTTTACCACCCTGGTAAAGCAAATGTTGTTGCTGATGCTCTCAGTCGGAAGGTAAACCTTGAAAAGAAAAGGCCAAGAGCGTTGAGAATTGAAGTTGTCTCGAAAATTGTGGAAAGTATAAAGAAAGCTCAAGAGGAAGCTTCAGATAAAAATGACCAAAAAGAAGAACGTTTGGGAAAAACATTAGTGTTCGGTACAAACAACCAAGGGTTGAAGGTATTCCAAGATAGGATTTGGGTACCTAAGACAGGAGGAATGAGAAATCTTCTGATGGAAGAAGCTCACAAGACCATGTATTCGATTCATCCCGGCAGCACGAAAATGTATAGGGATCTGAAACCCTACTACTGGTGGCCGACGATGAAGCTCGATGTTGCAAAGTATGTGGCTGAATGTGTGACATGTGGGAGAGTTAAGGCACAACATCAGAAACCGTATGGGAGTTTAGAACCTTTACCTGTACCGATGGGTAAATGAGAAGACATCACCATGGATTTTATGACTAAACTGCCCAGAACAAAGAACAGTCACGACATGATTTGGGTGGTCGTTGATCGATTCACAAAAAGTGCACATTTCATAGCAGCCAATGAGAAGTGGTCTATGGAACAGCTTGCAAAGGTTTACGTGAAAGAAATAGTGAAAGTGCATGGTGTTGCCCTGACGATTGTGTCAGATCGTGATAGTCATTTCACGTCGAGGTTTTGGAGAAGTCTACAAGAGGAATTGGGTACAAAATTGTGTCTAAGTACAGCTTACCATCCGCAAACCGATGGTCAGAGCGAGCGAACAATTCAAACGTTGGAGGATATGCTACGAGCATGTACCCTGGAATTTCAAGGTAACTGGGATGAACATTTACCTCTGGTATAATTTTCCTATAATAATAGTTTCCACTCAAGCATAAAGATGGCACCTTACCAAGCTTTGTATGGAGAAAAGTGTCGAACGTCGTCGTGTTGGCTGGAAGCTGGGGAAAAGCAGTTTATGGGACCTGAAATAGTCCATCAGACTGCTGAAAAGTTGAAAGTGATTAGGGAAAGGATGTTAGCAGCTCAAGATCGTCAAAAGAGCTATGCTGACAAGAAAAGACAACCGATAACATTCGAAGTTGCACATTCGGTTTTACTTAAAGTCTCGCCGTGGAAGGGACTTATAAGATTTGGTAAAAGGGGAAAATTGAGTCAAATGTTTATTGGACCGTTTAAAGTTCTTCAGAAGATTGGTAACCAAGCTTACAAGCTAGAATTACCAGAAGAGCTAGATGGTATTCATAACACCTTCCATGTGTGTTATTTGAGGAACTTCACGGGAGATGTACCCGACATAATTCCAATTTCTGAATTAAGGTTGGATGAAAGCAAGAGGCTAATTGAAGAACCAGAGGCAATAGTTGACCGTAAGACTAAGAAGTTACGACGCAAGATGGTCGATTTAGTGCTTGTGCGATGGAAACATACGAATGGGCCAATCTCACCTGGGAAACGGAGAGTGACATGATGAGTCGCTATCCGCATTTGTTTGCATAAGTGTGATTCCGGGGACGGAATCATCCTAAGGGGGAGAGAATTGTAACGCCCGTGTTTCTAGGATAGGCATTAATGATGATGTAGTAGTCTAGGTCAACCTTTGTAACTCATTTTGAAGAAATAAAGAGGAATTATGTGATTATTATGTGAATTACGTGTTTTATGCTTAATTATTATGATTTAATTAATTAAGAATAAAAAAATAAGCGTCGGAAATAAATATTAGATAAACCCAATATCTATGAAGGAAGTTGTAGTGGTCGTGACAAGGATTCCGGATATATAATGAATACTGAAATCCGAGTTATAACGAAGAAGTTATGACCTGTCAAAGTTTCGCGACAGATCCGGTACGCCACTGCGTGACGTAAAAAATGAATTTACGATAGAACGAATTTTAGCCTTAGCGATCTAAATAAAAGTCGTAGTATTCGTTAAACCGATAATTTCATAATAAGAACGTCCAAATCTGACTTCGTATGAGGAAGTTATGATTTTTCTAAGTTTCAACTTAGCAGTAGACAGCTAAAAACTCAAATTTTTAGATCGAGTGATTTTTAGCCGACACAACCTAAACGAGAATCGAAGGTCTCGTCAATAGTAGTACAACGGTAAAAAGACAGACGAAAACGAACATCGGATGAAGAAGTTATGAATTTTTAACGGATTTTCCTGTCCCAGTCTGTTAAAAATAATAATATTAAAAATAAATTCAAAATTAGCCAACAAAGTCTAAATGAAAGTTGTAGAGTATATTCTCGCCTACGCGTGCATTTAAAGAACGTCAAAAACGGAGCCCGTATGCGAAAGTTATGGATTTTAGAAGTTTGAGACACAAAAATCGAGAAAAATGCGAAATCCGAGAAAATTCGCATGGCTCATGTTCGGCCACGTCGCCTCGCATGCGAGCTGCCCAGTGTCCGACTCGTGTCCGGTCCGAAGCGGAGGTCCAATCGCAAGCCGCCGCATGTCGCATCGTGTCTCGCCCTCGCACCGCCACCTGTCTCGGCCTCGCATCCGACGCGTGTAGCCCTCGCGAGTCCGACACGTGTTCCCTTCTCCCCTCGGATCTGAGCTTCACATGCTATATAAGGGAGGGTGCGAACCCTCCCGGCTAAGGTTAGAAATTTCACACTTTTTGCACTCTAAAGTCTATTTTAAGCCAATTTTATTCCCCCGAAGCCCCGAGATCATACCCAACGCCCGAAACACATTCCGGAGTGCCCGAAGAGCCTGAGAAAATTATCTTTTCGGTTTGAAGCCCAACCCTCGCAAGGCCTGGTTTTTGGGAAAACATCCCGGTTTTATCGGAAAAGATTATTTTAAGAGACGAGGTGCTGCCCAATTATCGTGTTAACAAGTGAGTGTATAGTCACTTTCATCTTACACATAGATATGAAGTATTTTCTATAAAATACGTGTTATGTGTAATTATATTGATTGTTTATTTGAGATGACTGTTGAATAGATGTTTTATACAAGTTTTAAACTGTATATGTATTTTTATCTACAAATATGTTGGGTAAAACATGGGTAGACGAAATACTTGATGTGTGTTAAAATGATGAGAAGCCTCGATGATGTTGTTGTTGTTGTTGTTGTTGTTGTCATCTAGCGGAGTATAAATGACGACCACGGACCTTTCTAGACAGTCCAATGGAACGCTAGCAGGTTCGCAACCTGTAGGTTTTGGTGAACTATATGTTCGCTGGTGTACTCCATCCCCCCTCATGGTTGCCTTATTTGACATAAATTGCTGAGGAATCCCTAAAGCAGTGTTGTCACCCTGATGAAAATCCTTATACTAGGTCCCTTATGATAGGTGTTTAGGGACGTAAAGTGAGAATAACGGGAATGAGTAATCAGGGTTATTGTTGGTTGATGAAATTAATAAATTTATTTTTGGTTGATGAATTTAATAAATTTATTATTATTTGTGGGTTGAAAACCCTATATGCTCACCAGGCTCCCAAGCCTGACCCACTCAACTTTTTATATTACAGGTAGTGGACCCCAAGCATAGTCGGATGATGATGAGAGATTTTTTGATTATAGGCCAATAGTTGTAAATAACTGTTGTAAGGCTTATAATGTACTGTTTATGCTTTTTATCTGTATCGGAACACGACATCCTGAGGTTTTGATATAAAATGAAAATATATATTTCTTTAAGAAATGTTTTGATAAATTTTTATCATGTTTTGTTTTGGGGACAAATTCCGCAACATCTTTTAAAAAGATTACTCTGATTTTATTTTAAAAGCATAAATTAAATCGGTCTTTTCTCGCGGAGAAATTGGATGTCATATATTTGGTGGAAACTATAATGTGTGTTACCTAAATGATCTTCAAAGACTTAATTTACGAAATTGGACATGGTCAAAGGTTGAAGTCAAACCGAATCACGAGGCTCCGGTCACAGTAACTCCTTGTGCTGGGCATTCTTTGGTCAGTATCAAGATCTTTTTTATATATATAAAAACTTATTGAGCAATGATTTTATAAATTTGTAAATAATTTTCATTGTTGATTTTGTAGATACCATGGGAAGGGAATAAGCTTATATCAATTGCAGGACATTTGAAGGATCCTTCTGAAGTTGCCAATGGTTTGTTTGAATTTTTAATATCTCTTTTTAGTCAAACATAACTTAATTGCAATATATAGCTATTTGTTCTTATATGTATAATTATATCTTTTTAATTTTATTGAAACAGTGAAGGCATTTGATCTGCAAACGAATACTTTGTCAACTATGAAGACCTATGGAAAACCACTTGTATGTGTTCTTAATTTTTTCCATTAGTCTTTATTTCCATTAGGCATAAGCAACAAACAATATTCCAAAATATAGTTATTAATTGTGTTCTAAAACTATAAAAATTATACACTGTGAAAAGTAAAATTATACACATGAACATGGGATTTTAACCATAGTATGCAAACTTTTTTGTTATGTTTATGCATTGCATAAATGATGTCTCGAGTAAGTTTTGTATGGACAAATATTGTTTCTTTTTTGGACAGAATGAACTATTTGAATAAGAGTAAAATGACCATTTTACACTTCTCAACATATTCGTCAAATTTATGCAAGAAATCAAATCAAACAACAAAACTCGACCATTTGTTATTGATGGACTTTAAACGTATTTCTGTTTTGTGTTACTGTTGCAGGTTTCACGTGGGGGTCAATCAGTTATAGTTGTGGGAGGTACTTTAGTCATTTTTGGTGGACAAGATGCAAACCGAACTCCCTTGAATGACCTTCTCAATTATTCTTCATTGTAGTTGTTTTTGATGTTATGTTAATTTTGTAGTTCTTCAAGTTTAATGTGTAACTAAATGTATTGAAATTATTGTTTTTAGACAAGTTTGAATTGATGTAATGATATTTTGTTTTTGTCTTATCTTAATTGTCCTATAATTATTTTATATTTCATTTAAAATAAAAAAATAAGATTTAATTTATTAATATAAGTTTTTTGTTAAAAAAATGTCACTAAAAGTATGAAAATAATAACTATTTTTGCAGTTAAATAGTGACATAAAAATAGTGCCACTAAAATCTATAAGTGTTTAGTGGCATAATTGAAAAGTGACACTAAAACCCAATTAGGCTGCAGCAACACAACCAAAAAGTGCCACTAAAGGTATTTAGTGGCAGCGCCTTTAGCGGCACTATTTTTTTGTGCCAATGGGGTCTTTAGTGGCACATTTTTGGTTTTTAGTGACACTTTTTCTGTGCCACTAAATGTAATTTTATTTGTAGTGTATATACCAATTCAGTTGTTGGCTTAGACACCTAATCCAACAATAAGTTGGTATAAACATTGTTTGTTTTGAATTATATGATAATGTAGCCATCTTTTAAAATTCTATAATCTCAATTGTCTTAATGGCCTCTACCTACGGGTTTCTCACAAATCAAATTAAAAATAATATATGGTTTAATGATATTTATGGTTGTTGTTATGATTAATTAATGTTAAAAGGTTTATTTGCTTAAGATTTTAATTTCTATCATTATAATTATTCAAAATATCAAACATTGTTTTTGTTTTTAAAGGTACCAATATAATTTTTGTATATAATATTACTTTTAACTATTATTGTTGTAAGCTATTTAAAATAATATATTTGGAAACTCTTAATTATTTTAATTTGGTTTCAGAAATTTAACTTTTTAAAAGTTTATTTGATGTATATTGTTAGTTTCTTTGATTGTTATTATTTAAAACAATCAACATTGTTTTTGTTTTTAAAGATAATATTATAATTTTTTATATAATACTATTTTTAACTATTTCTATTGTAAGTTATTTTAAGCTAATTATTTGAAAATTCTTAATGATTATAAAAAATAGTTTCATGGTTTTTTTGTTAATTTTGGATTATAATTTAGATTTAACACTATATTTTATAACTTTTAACTATTTATAAAATAGTCTCTCGATATTTTTCAAGTTTAGCAAAAATATTGATTTAAGTTAACCGTTTAACATTACATTGAAATTAATAATTTAACTATTTTGCATAAAATTATAAATTATAGAAGAGTTGTGACTTTAAAATGATAATTGCTCTCATATGACAACATATCTAAATTAATAAGTTAACTATAATATATTAAAAATTTTAAGTCACAATTTTATAAATAGAAATAAAATATGATATTTTAATATTGTTTTAGTTCATTTATGATTAGAATATAGTTTTCCATTAATTTAACATTATTAACCAATTTATAATAGTTATTATAAATAAATAGAAAAGTCATGGAGGTTTCACACTACTAGAAAAACAGCCTTTAATGACACGCAATGCGTATCATAAAAGCCACAGATGACACGCAAATGCATGTCAAGGAAGGCCCTGTCATAAAGGAAGACGACACACATTTGTGTGTCGTAACCTTACGACGCGCTCTTACGTCATGCAATGTGTGTCAAGGAAGGCCCTGTCATAAAAAAACAACACATATTTGCGTGTCGTAACCTTACGACATGCATTTACGACTCGCATTGTGTATCATTAATTCCTCTGTCAAGAAAGGCCATGTCATAAATGAAGATGACACACATTTTTGCGTATCGTAATTTTAAATATTTAAAAAAAATATTATTTATAGATTTACTAATTTTCAAATTAAATTTGCATTTAATGCCTCATAATAGAAAATAAAATATCATACACAAAAAATACAACCCATTGCATAAAATTTAATATCATACAAATAATCGTTTTATGGAAAGATAAAACAAATCAACAGAAGTTGTAACAGAAATTTACAAACTAATTAGATACAAAAAATATGAAAAACTTGAAATCTCTGAGATTAATAGTTCTAACAGAAGCTTCACGTGAGATACATACAGTTTGGACCAGTAAGCAAGGATGTTCCCGAATCCACAATAGCAGCACAAGAACACGTACACGATATCTTCTGCTAGTAAAAAGAAACTTAAAACACATACCAAAGCAACACAAATAGAAAGTTGAGTTTAGAGATAATAAAACTGGACTTTTCATATGTAGTAGTGCGAACAATCAGAGCTTGAGGAGTCTATAAGAACCAATTTATATAAAAAGATTTTTTTATAAAAAAAGGTATAAAATTGTTAAAAGAGCAAGAGAAACCTGAAGGTGATAAAGCTTTTGATCTGCACAACAATTGATTCCTTGTGAAGAGAACCCCATTGTTTGTTTTGCCATCTGCAAGTATAAATCCAAGATTTCACAATCTTTTTAACCATTAAAGCAATAATACATCAAAAATGGAATAATTTTTATAATTTTGTTCAATATTCATATAATTCCATAGATACAATACAATCATAAATAATGAAAAACAAAAATTAATAAAGAGAAAGTTAGGTACCTGATCTGTTGGGTGAGAGGGGGGGATATACTTCCCTATAGGAAACAACGCTTCTTATTATCCTATTTCTTTTCTAAACAAACGACATACTTACGACTAGTTACTTTACAACAAAATGTATGAAAATTCCTAGGATCCATTCTAACCTGTAAAACAAGAACCAAGCAACATAAAATAGGTCAGATCAACAAAAATGAATAAAAATAAAGATAGTGAAAAAGGACACATATGATGACAAGTTACCAACCACAAGGCAATCCCAATATTAAGATCCCGTAACACCAAAAATAACATGAAACCTTACAATAATATTAAACTTTAAAAAATGTGCAATTAACAGATCTATGTACCATTCACAAACAGATACTGAATTTTCATGTAGATAAAAAAACATTTTCAAACTATGAGAGATACCCATGTAGATCTGAATACCTTCTGAACTTTGTGATCATTTAAGAAAGCTATCTCATCTCATTGCACATTGATTCATAAAGAAAGTGGAAGGGTGCTAATATAAAGGAATTTACCTGAAGTGAAGAAAGACCATAATGCATAGCAATGGAAGCCCTTGACTGAGGTGAAAGAGAGACAATAACAGTTTTGCCATTGTTTATATTGGATAGAAACTCATCCAAGCTTTGCTTCTCTAACATAACAATCTCTGCAGAAGTAATGCATCCACTACATGATTACAACAATGTTATTGTTACCAATTCAATTCATCAACACTTGATGTATAATGGCTTCTAGGAGTTAGTGATCAGGATGTGTTACCTGCATGCTAAGCAATCCTTGAGTGATATTTTTACTGGATTTGTTTGAAGAGTTTCTTTAACATGTGTTGTTTTTACCAGCTTCTGTTCAAGAAAAAGCACTTGGTGAATGACAATAGTCATATGTGTATGTATTTGAAGGATAAATAAGTGAAAAGGCATGTTTTGTCTCCATGGTCAATTTCGACAATTCTGCATCTATCTCTACTAGATTCCATCTGCATTCAAAAGTTGTTTGTATTATGAAAGAACTACAAGAAAGTCAAAGTCAGAGGGTAATAGAAAAAAGTTAAAATGTCAATTACCTTCTCAAAGGGGCGATTTTTCTCAGCTCTTTCACACCCGCCATAGCAGAGATTCTATCAGGAGCTAATTCACCATCAAAACATACATTCAACAGATCAATTTCAACTGCCAAAATAGATATGATAAGATATTAAGAATGATGCATAAAAAATAAAAAGAAAATCCCTAAACCAGTTCTTATTATACTGAACTTAAAGCTAATCACACCTATATTATGAATCTAGGCACTGCTCTAATAAAGCTGCAAGTATCATAGAATCTAATCCACCAGAAAAAAGCATAGCAACTAGTGAATTACCCTGCAAATTGAAAAAAATGCTTCGCCTTCACCCACTAGATTTTCATCCATCTTTGAAGCACTCATGGCCAGACTATAGACCCCACATGGTAGCTCTTCCCAGAAGTTAAGGTCATCAATGGCAGAAGGTGGTGAAACAGAAGCACTCATGGCCAGACTGTAGACCCCACATGGTAGCTCTGTTGGATTATATGTCTAAGCCCATAACTATTATTGGTATGTATTCAACCCGAGAGTAGCATGGTCCATTTGGGTTGCATTTCACTGGAACAATTTGTATGGATAGTCTTTTGAGAATAGTATGTTAATATATTATAAGTTATAATATATTAATATGAAATCATATTATTTAATTAGTATTGATCAATAATTAATTTAGAATTAATTTAGTGATCAAAAGGAACTAATTAAATATGGACTCTTATATATATATATATATATATATATATATATATATATATATATATATATATATATATATATGGAATGAGCCAAGTTCATTTAGGTTGGGCTAAGCTTGCATGGATAGTCCATGGAGTTTTTAACCTATGGATCCTGTGGAAATGAAAGGTCATGAGTATTAGGGTTTACATGAATGTAACCCTAATCCTCCATACTATATAAAGAAGTATTTGGCACATGAAATGGCACTAGTGTGTGTGAAACCAAGAGTGGGCCGATTTCTAGTGTGCATTCTATTCTCTCAAAGTTTTCGAAGGTGTTTTTGGTGATTTGTGATTCCATTTAAGGCTTCCATACTATTGGGGCTAAGCTCTTAAAGTTCAAGACTTCAAGCTACATCAAAAGGTATGCCATCTAACTAGGCTTTTGCAGTATAGTTGCTTGATATTATGCTAGTTAGGATGAAACCTTGGAATATTGAATATTTGCATGTATAATAAAGAAAACATAGATCCAAGGTTTATAGGGTTTCATGTACACCATAAGAGTGTTAGAATGCTCAAAACCCATCAGTGGTATCAGAAACTAGGCTTGTTTCGTTTATACTTGATGCAAATTGCTGAAAACGTCGAATTTCTGCACATTGCCCAGTTGACTCGCCGAGTCCCTCATGGAACTCGACGAGTCCATGCATATATTCAACCAACTCGCCGAGTCAATTCATGCATTCAACAATGTGGCAGGTCTGAGTGCAGATTTTCGAGTTTTGGTGCTGGAATTGGTCTAGAATCATTACCTTAAACTGTTTTGGACTTATAAAACCTGTTTTTGATGTGGTAATGATTATGGTAAACCAATTTCAAGGTTATTATCAAAATTTCAAGTTTTATATGTGTTTATATGATTCTTGAAATTGTTGATATGATTGTTCATATACTTATGAGTTTGGGTAGATCATAGGAATTATTTGCAAATTGGTTGTTAGTTAATTCTTGATCTAAATGTATTCTTAATGGAGTCCATAATTTTTCCTCAAGTTATGGATTACCAAAAGTCATTTCTTTTACAGATCCCTTAAAAACTCATAGGTTACATAATTGAAGAGTCTTTCTCATAAATAATTTTATGGACTCCATAACTTGTCCTCAAGTTATGGATGTTCAAGAGTCTCTTCATGAAAGTTTTTAAAACCTTAATTAAACTCATAATTTATGAAAATCCAAAAGTTTTTTTTGAATTGTTCAAAACCTTTCCTCAAGTTTTGGAATTTGTAAAGTCTCACACACACTTTAATTCCAAACCCTAGAGTTTTAAAAGTTGAAATTCAACGCTTATACTTTATAGTATTATAAGTTAATTATATATATATATATATATATATATATATATATATATATATATATATATATATATATATATATATAAGAGCAAGTCAGTCTTACCGTTAGTAGGCCTCATTCACGAAGTCGGTCTATAAGGGGGGTATAAGGTTGTTGCCTATAAAATGGCAGCTTAATGGGTGTCCACTCTCACCCACCACTTCCTTGACTGGTGAAGGGTCGTTAGCCGAACGGGTAGGACAAAGACTATAATTCTCATTATAAGTATAATGATAAATATAAAGTAACTAAACCTTTTATAAATTCCCAATCTTAGTTACTTTAGGAAAATGTGAATTTGGTGCTAACCCATGAAATTACACTTTGCACCTTACTTAAGTCGTTAGTGGAGCGTGTTTGGTTAACCGGCACACTAACTTGGATTTAACAAGGTTGGCAAAGGGTGGCTTAAGGTTTATCAAAGATCGGTGGAGCGCATGTGGTTAATCGGCACATCGATTAGGTGATAAAATTAAGGGTACCAAGTTAATTTGCATGGTTATTCACACCTTGTTTATGATCCTCGGCATCCCAGTCACAAACCTGAGAGGGCACAATCGAGATTTAAACATGCCATTGAAAAGTTCAATGAATCTCAAAAGATCTAGGAGTTTCAAACCAATTAAAACCTAATTCCTATTCGTTTTTCATGGTGGAAATTGGTGAATCGTCATTCACCTACCTTCAAATATTTTATAGCTTGTATTACGGCATCCCTCTTCCAAGTTATAAAATATTGTGTTGGGTCCTAACCTTAATATTTCATATTGGGTGTTCTATTAAGGATTTAAATCAACTAACTTGAATTTCTCTCATCAAAAGATGTCTGGTTCAGACAACTATGATCTTCCCAAATCTCTTGAAACAAGCTTTCCTAATGAAGATGATGTCCCGTGGTTGGATCATGGAAATCATACTTCATTTCCTCCACCTCCTCCAATTATTCTCCCTAACCCACAAGTTCAAGGTCACTCAAGCCCTATTGGCAGGCAAAGTCTGTATGTGCTCACATCTTTGAGATGAAGTCATATATAGACATGCCAGGAGAGTTGGGTGTCAAAGTCTTGAAGAAGTTGGTTGTTGACTAGGTTCTTCAGTCACTTCCTAAGTCACATAGTGAGTTCCTTTGGAACTACTATGTAACAGACTATGACATGACCCTTAATGATGTTACCTATTTGCTTGATGCTGCTGAATCAGCAATGATTTGGAGCACTGGTAAAGAAAATTTGATTGGAAGATCGACTTCCCAAACTTCCATGGACATTGACAATGGTAACATTGGAAATCCAGAAAAGCTTTCTTTTCCCAATAGAAAGGGATCAGCCATAGTCAACTCGGTTGACCAAATGGTAAAGAGAAAGGTTAAGTCTGAGATTGTCCCGTGTACCATTCTCAAAGGGTCCATATGTTTCTATTGCCAAAGGAAGGGGCATTGGTTGCGAAGCTGCGCTATTTACTTGAAAGTACACTAGGATGGTAAAAGTCAAAGTTTGACTCTACTTCGGGTAAAGTCCACTATCTAACTCTATTAAGTTCCTATTTGAGATTCTTATACATGATGTGACTAGGTCACATGTTTATGTTTTAAGAATCAAAGAAAAGAGGAAGCTTAAAGGAAGAATATGATGATTCTGATCGCGAAGATGGATTTCGATCGCATGATTCGGTGATCAGAATTTTGAGCTGCTGCTTAAGAGTTATGATATTTTGCTTAGGAATAGATAACAACAAGTTTTCATATGCATTTGCATTGTAAGGATAAGTTTTCCGCAAGTTTTTAAAATAAAAGGAAAAAGTTTTAATTTTATTTATTTTAAAATTCCTTACAATGGCATTTGTGAAAAAATTTGTTGTTTATATGATTCCATTGATAGCAATATTGGAAAATGGATTTGATTCTTTCATTTGTGGTAGTGTCTAAATTTACCAAATAAGGAAAGATTCTCTTCACCCAAGTTTCAATTGGACCGAAACTTGGAATCATGCAAGTTATATTGTATGATGAATGAGAGTTTTCATCTTTGGAAAATTAAGACTACTTCCTTGTTCACATGTATATGTGAGTCAAGTGAAGGACTAAGGGATCGAGTACACCTTCTTGTGCACTAGTCAAAGTCCATCACAAAAGATCGATAAGACTATTCGTCATGATTTACTAATGTTTAGTAAATATGGTTATACTTACAAGCTTAAGTATAATTCTGAAACGTTGGAAAAGTTTCAATATATGACAGAACGAATGAGAAGAATCAAATTTGGCAGAGAGATAAAAGTTTCTCAAATCTGAAAAGATGGGAGAGTACTTTAGTATCATGTTTTATGATCATCTTAATGATTATGAGACCATATCACAATTCATCCTCTAAGGACATCTTAGTGCATTCTTATGGCTAAGAAGAGGAGTCATGAATTGTTGAAGTGGTTAAATCAAGAAGATGAGTTATACTTCGTTCCAAAACAAGTCTTAGAGTCATACTCCAAGATTGTAACTTGAGTGACACATCTTAAAGAAGGTTTATAACACTTGTCAAATGTAAGAGTAAAATGTGTTCTACTCTTGTACATTTGAAATTGGTAAGTTGTGATATTTTGGATAAAACAAAGACCAACTAAGGCTAAATGTGTGAAGTGTTTGTCTTGATAAGAATCCGCACTATCTCTTGAATATTTGTTTGTCAAGGAATGGTTCTTGGCAAGAGAGTCTTATATGTCAAGAGGACAGTGGGAGTCTAAAAGATCCTGAAAGAGTTTCAAGAACTAATCAAGAATAAAACCTGTAGTTTATCACTAGCACACGAGTTGAGGTTTGTAACCTATCGTGTTGACATATTCCTATTTTTTTGCCCATTCCAGTTAAAGTTGACTATGCATCTGAGTTCTACAGGTTCTCAATTGTTTGCATAACTACTTGGAAGCAATGGCAGGCTCTTGTGTTGCCAGGTGGTAAGAATTTAAGATTGCACAAGTTCAGTCCATATGAGTTTGGATTTGTCACTAACCTTGTCTTGTGGTTATGGTTTTGACAAATTCACTTGGATAGGAACACATACACCATAAAATCTAAGTGTCATAAGGTTTCTCTCTGATTCATGAAAATGATGGTGAGGAAACGCTTTCACTAAGTAGATTTCAAGTACATAGCAATTGTGATATTTGCATTCTCAAAGTCGTTAGTCGAGCGTGTGTGGTTAACCAGCACACTAACATGGACTTGTCAGAAATGGCAAAGGTCTAAACAATTGAGACTATGATTACGACATCCCTTTTCATAGTTCTAAAAATTGTTTAGACACACATGTGAGCTGTCTAAGGAAAGGTGTGTGATTTTGATAAAGTCTTATCAAAGCATCTCGTATCAGAAATCTGAACTTTGGAAAGAAAGTCAATAAAGTATTGATTTCTAGAAGTCCAGCTGATTTCTGAGTACATGTCAAAGCTAGTGGGAGCATAATTGTTATACTGTTAATTATTATGCTAGTGGGAGCATAATCAATTATGATAAGTGTTGCAAGTTAGCAATGTTAATTATAGAAAACAAAAGTTTCAATTGGGAAAAGTTGTTTTGCTATAATTAAGGGAGAGGAAATTATACTTCGTTTCAATTCTAAAAGCTTAGATTGAGATTTTAATCATCTTTAGTCAAGGATATATATATATATATATATATATATATATATATATATATATATATATATATATATATATGAATTTTGTGTTGGAATGGTTCAACATGAGGAAATTCTATATATATTGCGTTCTCAAATTCGATTATGATTACGACATCCCTCTTCATAGTCAAATTATGAAAACATGCCAAATAAAAAAATATTGTAGCAAAAGACTGGTCTAGGATCATGTCTTTATGTGAGACATCATGAATCGTGTCCCATATGATTCGGGTATAGGATCGATTACATGTGCTATAATATTTATCCTTTCTAAATTTTCCAAATTCCTAGGGCATTAAGAGGGGAAAAGGTCTAGAATTGGATATGACTAAAATGATTAAGCAATTGTCGAGATTAATCTGAGGTTTACCAAAGATTGGTTGCTCATGGACAGTTGGAAGTATGGTGTAAATTTTTGGAAATGACCATATTGACATATTCTGAAAAGAGGCAACTCTTGTTCAGAAGTGATAGTCAAAATGGGAATATGGAAATGTCTCCATAGGTGGAAGTTATTCAATCTGTGTAAGATTAGAAAACTTAATGCAAGAAGGATGTTCAAAGGAATGTACTTTGAATTTGAGACTTCGTTTCCATGGAATTGATCTCCATTGGAATACTTTGTAATGTCTGTTGCCAAGTCTTTGTGACTTTGTGCATAGTCATTACAAGAGGATCAATGCATATAAGTTTAGAATCTAACGGATTTCGCTAAATGGCAGGAATTTGGAATTCTTACATTTACCGTAAGAATTTGGGTTTGTGAAATGAGAATCATCGGAATTATGTTCAATTGATCTATTCCACAAAGTAAGGATCATAGACAAACATAGTGTGCATACTTGGTGTATGGCGTAACTATTGTTTGGACAAACAAAGTGTGCATGTTTGGAGCATGGCATGACTATTGTTTCAGATTCAAGTATAAAGTTGATTATTCGAAACATTATACAATGAATAATGAGTAATCAATATGGTGTTTAAATAAAAGATGTTTTATTTACTCTCAAAGGTGCTTGGGGCCATATAGGATTAGTATTATTCTTGTGTTTTACTTTGCATGTTTTGACTTCCCGAATAACTAGGTTATTCAAATTCTCCACAGTCGGTCATATGTTGGGAGTAGGTATGAATCAAGACTGTCATGAAGTTGGCTTGTAGATGTCTAAGGTGTTGGACATAGCAAGAGTTGCTACAACATTCATGAGTGCTCATAAGTTCTGAGTATTGGATTAAACCCACGCTCATTTGAATCACTTCATGGATTTTATCACGAGTGATCATGAGACGATAATATCTTATATTCTTCAAACCTAGAGATATGATTTGTTGACTATGAGTTGGTTATACATTGATTGCACGAAAATGCATCAGCAACTTGATGTTATAAAACGTGCCTTTGTGTATGATTCAACAAGTAGTAGGACAAGCATATGAGTCGAAGTTTATCCATTCCTTTTACCCTTGGAGAGATAAAAGCGATATCTGTGGGTCCCTCGATGATTTAGTGATGACACTCCTAAGTGCTTGGTCAAGCTTGGACTGATTTGATTTGTTCAATTAGTCGGTCGTCATAAATCAGAAATCGGAAAACAACAAATGGATAGAGAATGATTATAATCCATGTCTCAGTCCATATGATATCTAGAATGGAGGAATATATGATCCCTTATATAATGGACAAGTCATTTGACTAGGTCAGAGTTCGACAGCGACTTTAAGAGCTACGATTGCTAGTCGGGATCTTGGAGTCATATGCAATAATAGTTTTAGACTTATCCAAGTGGGAGACTGTTGGATTAGATGTCTAAGCCCATAACTATTATTGGTATGTATTCGACCCGAGAGTAGCATGGTCCATTTGGGTTGCACTTCACCGGAACAATTTCTATGGATAGTCTTTTGAGAATAGTATGTTAGTATATTATAAGTTATAATATATTAATATGAAATCAAATTATTTAATTAGTATTGATCAAGAATTAATTTAGAATTAATTTAGTGATCATAATGAACTAATTAAATATGGACTCTTATATATATATATATATATATATATATATATCTATATATATATATATATATATATATATATATATATATATATATATATATATGGAATGGGCCAAGTTCATTTAGGTGGGGCTAAGCTTGCATGGATAGTCCATGGAGTTTTTAACCCATGGATCCTATGGAAATGAAAGGTCATGGGTATTAGGGTTTACATGAATGTAACCCTAATCCTCCATACTATATAAAGAGGTCTTTGGCACATGAAATGGCACTAGTGTGTGTGAAACCAAGAGTGGGCCGATTTCTAGTGTGCATTCTATTCTCTCAAAGATTTCCAAGGTGATTTTGGTGATTTGTGATTCCACTTGAGGCTTCCACACTATTATGGATAAGCTCTTAAAGTTCAAGACTTCAAGCTACATCAAAAGGTATGCATCTAACTAGGCTTTTGCAGTATAGTTGCTTGATATTATGCTAGTTAGGATGAAACCTTGGAATATTGAATATTTGCATGTATAATAGAGAAAATATAGATCCAAGGTTTATAGGGTTGCATGTACACCATAGGAGTCTTAGAATGCTCAAAACCCATCAAGCTCTTCCCATAAATTGAGTTCATCAATGGCAGAAGGTGGTGAAGAAGAAGAAGAAGACGAAGAACTTACACTTTTCCCAAGAGACCAATTATCCTTCCTATCATATAACAGAAAGTAAAGTAAATAAAAATAAGGCACAATGACACCAAAAATTGAAACAAGAGTGAAGCATTTCATACCTTAGTGTTGAAAGTTGAACTGTTATTGGCTTTAATGTTATAATCTGGGAGTGTTGAACTGTTATTGGCTTTAATGTTTTAAAGACACATCAAGCCTTATTTTCCCTTGACACAAGTAGCTTCCATTATTGGAATTAGCCAGGTTAACTACTTGAAGCTCCATCATATGCATACACTCTGTTGTTGAATCATTTAAAAGATTCAGTGACAAATATATTCACTAACATACAAAAGTTTAAGTCCATCATTAACATTCCATTTACCCAGCTCCATGGAGCTGCCAATTACAAGATGAAAAAAGGAGACTAACTAATAGAAGAGATAGAAGAAACACATTACCATCGGTGGACTCATTGCATGTATGCAGGAGGGAGACTTGAGATATGTCATGCGTAATTTTGACTAATAGTCAACTATTTTGCTTGCTCTCCGTTTGAAGTATGATAAACAAAAACCCTAGGTTCGCTCACAAATTGTCTTAGAGAATTGTAGTGAACTATCGATCTAAATCAAAATGGAAGAGAATGTTGCTTAACTTTTGACTGATAACTATAAATGAACGTGAAATCGAAAGAAAAAAAAACCTAGATCATCAATAAGAATGGAAGACTGACCTGACCAATTCGATACCAGAGATGTGAATCAAAAGAAGCAGCTGTGAGGATGACTTGAGGGAACTTTGTACAGGCGGTGATCATTCCGTTAAATTACACACCCTTTCCGTGTCTAGAAATGTCGTGCAATGCCTTCGACCACCACTCGTAAGCGGAGATCCCAAGGCGAGGAATCCCCGACGCTCCGTTCACCAGCTGCAAAACTTTCTCGTCTAACGTAAGTCGTGAAACGACGTCGTAACGCGGTTGGTAATCAGTAATTTGACGTTGCAGAAGGGATATAGCAGTGTAGGTGCTGAAGGGTCGCAAGAAAATGGAGGTTGGCGTGACTCCGCCGAGACGATAATCGTTATCATGTCGTCGCGAGGCATTTGATCACGAAAGCAAGAGCAATTATGCTGTGAAGAAGAAGGCCCTAGGGATTTTTCTTGCTAATTGGAAGAGGCGGGGGGTTTAATTTTTGGGATCCAATAGGCGGGGGGTTAATTTTTGTCGATTTCATTTCACGCTTAAAACGCGAGTTTCATTAAAAAATTATAAAGCGACACACTTACATGACACACATTTTATTAAAGGCGCCCTCCGCATTTCCTTTTTTTCTTTTCTGACACTAATTTTAGGGCACGCACAAATACGTGTCCTCTATCCTTCAAATTTTTGAAAACTGTCATTATTTTTAGGACACACAAAAATGTGTATCGTAAATCAGTGTGTGTCATTGTTTGCGTGTCATTAAAGGTTTGTTTTCTAGTAGTGTCAAATGCATGTGGTGCAATGAAAAATGTCTCTTTTATAAGTATACTAGGCGAATATCTGTGCGTTGAGTAGAATACAACAATATATTTGAAATCTTTACAAATATATGTTTTTTAAATATATCAATGACATTTTTGTTAGCTCTTATATAATAAAGTAGGTGGGAGACCCATGTATTACATGAGTTTATTTAAAATAAAAACTAAATATAAAATTCTAAACATTTGAGAAGTTGAATTTATAAGAAAAATGAGAGAATATTAAATTATAAAAATTAAAGTGTTTTTTTTCTTTTACATTTAAACAAATAATTTAGATAAATAATTTAAAATAAATAACTTAGATAAATAATTTGAAATTAAAAGGAAAGTTCATTAATGAAATTGACATGCATTTATTATTGCATTTAAATACTATCTGGAATTTAATAAAATGAAAAAACCATAAAATGACATGTGGAATAAAAATTAATTTAAAATAACCACAAAATTACATGTGGCAAAATAAATGAGGATGTGACATGTGGCAAAAAAAATCTTTATTTATTAGGAATGATTTTATAATAAGTTGGTATAAACATTGTTTGTTTTGAATTATATGATAATATATACGTTTTTAAAATTTTATAATGTCAATTGTCTCAATGACCTCTACCAGCAGATTATTCATGTATAAAATTAAATACAATATATAGTTTAATGATATTTATAGTTGTTGTTATGATTAATTAATTTTAAAAACTTTATTTGCTTAAGATTTTAATTTCTATCATTGTAATTATTTAAACATCAAATATTGTTTTTGTTTTTAAGGGTAACAATATAATTTTTGTGTGTAATGTTATTTTTAACTATTGTTGTTGTAAGTAATTTAAAATAATGTATTTAGAAACTCTTAATTATTTTAATTTGGTTTCACAAATTGAACTTTTTTAAAATTTATTTGATTGTTAGTTTCTTTGATTGTAATTATTTAAAACAACAAACATTGTTTTTGTTTTTAAAAATAACATTATAATTTTTTATATAATATTACTTTTAACTATTCTAATTGTAAGTTATTTTTAAGCTACTTATTTGAAAATTCTTAATGATTATAAAAAATAGTTTTATGTTTTTTGTTAATTTAGGATTACAATTTAGGTTTAACACTATAATTTATAACTTTTAACTATTTATAAAATAGTCTCTTGATTTTTTTCAAGTTTAACTGAAATTTTGATTTAAGTTAACCGTGTAACATTATATTAAAATTAATAACTTTACTATTTTGCATAAAATCATAAATTATACAAAAGTTGTGACTTTAAACTGATAATTGCTCATGTACGACAACATATTTAAACTAAAAAGTTAACTATATTATGTTAAAAAGTTAAAGTCATAGTTTTATAAATAGAAGTAAACTATTATGTTTTAATATTGTAGTTTACTAAATTTATGATTAAAATTTAGTTTTTACATTAAGTTAACATTATTAACCAATTTATAATAATTATTAGAAAACTTTGAAAAGTCATGGAGTTTCAAATGAATGTGGTGCAAGTAAAAATGCCTCTTTTATAAGTATACTAGAAGACATTCCGCACGTTACGTAGTTATAATTAAAATATTGGTAAATATATGTTATTAAAATAAATATATTATTTTTAGTAAATTTAAATTAATAATTCGTACACTAATTTATTAAAAAACATTCCAAGTAATTTAGATAAATGATAAGCATTATCAAACATGGGTGTACGAGATTACTTTCGCATAATGGATTTATAAGTATCAGATAATAGATCTCATATTATTTTATTTAAAGTCACATTATCTCAATAGCCTCTATCCATGAAAATAAAAATAAACTCAATTTAGATAGACATATTTTATGTGATAGTATTTCAATGAAATATATCTATAGGTTGTGTGTAAATTTGTAATTACAATGTAGGTTTTATATTTAACTTTTTATTTATACCTTTATTATTTTTAATGAATTTGAAAACTATCTTTTGATACATGTTTTATATTTAATATTATATTTAAACTTTTAATATTTTAAATTTATTTTAAACTATTTATTTTGTGGAAAAGTTTATTATTATAAAAATTTAAATTTTAATATTTTTTTTGTTAATTTGACATTTTATTTAGATCTTATATTTAAACTTTTTAACTATTTAGAAAAAAATAAGTTTTGAATATATTATAAAAATTATGTTTCGAATTTAATATCATATTTAGATTAACAAACTAACTATATTATAGTGAGAAGAAAGAATTGATATTGAAATTACAATAATATTGAATTATATGTATTAATTTAAAAAGAAGTTGAAAATTGGGGGTTTCAAATGAATGTGGTTGAAGAAAAAAAAATGTCTCTATTATAAGTATACTAGGCGAATACTCGTGCGTTGCGCAGAATACAACAATATATTTGACATATTTACAAATATATGTTTTTAAAATATATTAATGACGTTGTTGTTAACTCTTGTATAGTAAATCTAATAACAAGTTGGTATAAACATTGTTTGTTTTGAATTATATGATAATGTAGACATCTTTAAAATTCTATAATTTCAATGGTCTCATTGGCCTCTACGTGCAGGTTACTAATCAATAAAATTAAATACAATATGTAGTTTAATGATATTTATAGTTGTTGTTATGATTAATTAATTTAAAAAGTTTATTTGTTTAAGATTTTAACTTCTATCAGTGTTATTAGTTAAACATCAAACATTGCTTTTGTTTTTAAAGGTAACAATAGAATTTTTGTATATAAGGTTACTTTTAACTATTATTTTTGTAAGTTATTTAAAATAATGTATTCTGAAACTCTTAATTTTTTTAATTTCGTTTCAGAAATTTATATTTTTTAAAATTTATTTGATGAATATTGTTATTTTTTTAGTGTAATTATTTAAAAAAATAAACATTATTTTTATTTTTGAAGATAACATTATAATTATTTATATAATATTACTTTTAACTATTTTTATTGTAAGTTATTTTTAAGTTACTTATTTGAAAATTCTTAATGATTATAAAAAATAGTTTCACAGTTTTTTTATGTTAATTTATGATTACAATTTAGGTTTAACACTATAATTTATAAATTTGAACTATTTATAAAATAGTCTCTCGATTTTTTTTTCAAGTTTAACTGAAATTTTGATTTAAGTTAACCGTTTAACATTATATTAAAATTAATAATTTAACTATTTTGCATAAAATCATAAATTATATAAAAATTGTGACTTTAAAATGACAATAGCTCACATACGACAACATATTTTGTCACACCCCAAAACCGAGAACGGCGGAATACGTTCTGGGGTGGAGGACGTCATGTACAGTATCATAACAAAGCATAATAGTAAAGACAAGCAACAACATCCATTGCATTAAGATAATAATTGTAATACAAACGTGTTCGGTACAAATGTTAGACACCAAAAATACAATCAAAATAAAGTGGAGCCTTATGTGTGCTCCGTCTTCTCAAAAGCTGCATCCGTACCTGTCTACTGATGACCTGAGAATACAAGTTATTTTGAAAACGTTTATCAGCATAAAGCTGGTGAGTTCATAAGTATTTAGTGTCATTTCCTGTATAAAAATATTCACAATTATACATTGTAAAAGAAAGTTTCGGTGTACGAAAATAGCATGAGCCCTAGAAAACCCTATGTTTTCCAGAAAAAGTAGTCTTCACCAAGACCCGATGGTTTGTTTGTTCCTTTGATAATGTACAAGTTTTCCCAGTAGTTATTAGTTTGAAAATATAGTTTTAGACTTTATTCATGTATAGTAATGAGAAAAATGTTTTACCCCAACAGTATCACTGTCGGCCATATGTAATGAAATGCAGGCTCCAGGTAGTATTAAATGTACAATACTCCTCAGGGAGTCTGTTGCCTTTAATTCTTAAAGTATTAATTAAAGGTTTGAATGTGAACTCGTACGTAACCATGCTGATTGACGATCGAATCCCTTTGACCCTCCGAGTCATATGTAGTGATGTGACATTTTGTCACCCCTGGGCCTAGACGGCTCGGACTGTAGCTAGCAGTCGGAATGTGGGAGTGTCTATCCCGTATAGATCTATACACATAATGCCCGCTCTCCCTCCAGGAGACTCTGGTTATGCGGTGATAGCACAAAGATGTGTCGTATCGAGAAATAGTATGTTACATTCTATTTTAGTAAGTTCTCTTGTATAGTATGTAGTGTTCTCTTTGTATAGTACATAATGTTCTCCTCGTATAGTATATAGTGTTCCCTTGTATAGTATATAGTGTTCTCTTGTATAGTACATAGCATATATTGACTCACAACTGAACTGACTCTAGTAGTTGTCATGGCTATAGTAGTAGTGAGTAGTATCCCTTAACTATACCTATTATAGTTAAATAGTATTGTTGGTTGCATGTCTTTGATATCCAAAGGCATTGAACTGATATGAAAACTTTTATATCTGACACAAATATATGAGATATATAACTAAGAATTCAACGAGAGTCGGACTAATAACAAAATACCCTAAGCCCACAATCAAACAAGAACAGGAAATAAGGTGAGTTATTAGTCCTAAGTCCTTCAAGTCTTACTTATATAAATATATTGGTGTAGATATGGTTTGGGAATAAAAATAGTTTAAATGAATTTTGGAAAATAGTTTTATAGTGATTTACACGAAAATGAATTTGGTAAGCATTTGAAAACAGTTTAATTGGCAATATAGTTGAAAGTATAGAAAATCCCTTTTTGGTGGTAAAAACAGTTAATAGTGTAGAAAATCCTTTTGGTTGCAAGTTATAATTCACATGCGATTGTTACTATAACTTGTTTGGTTCAACTTGTATTCCCCCTAAAACAGTTAAAAACATTTAAAAAGGTTCATTTAGGGGTATGAACTCACCTGTAGTGAGTGAAGTGGATGGAAACGCCGAGTAGGATGCTAGGTGTCAAGTGAGGACTTGAACACACGCACGGATCCTATGTATCATGTAGTGATGTATAAAGTATCTAATTAGTTGTGTAATCACTAATTAAGGGAGTAAAGGCACTTTAATGTATGAAAACACTTTGTTCCAAGTGTTAGGACTGCTAAAGGTTGCGTCTAAGGAGTGTATGGCCTCACTATGGAGTTTACACTTCACTTGGCCACACTTAAGTGTGTTTACGGTTGGGAGACCATTTCCCCCATGAGTTTACGGCCGTAAACTCATGGAAATGGTGAGTTTGTGTGTCTAAAGGTTTCATGCATCACAAGGAAGGCTCCTAGGATCAATTCGAGGGCTTGGGAAGTGATTAGGGTTCAATTGGGTACTCCCTTGGAGTTTACGGTCCTTGGACCACTCCTTGGGAGTTTACGGTCGTAAACTCTAGGGTTTACGGCCGTAAACCCTTGACCACTTCAACCATTTCATGTTTTGGGGTCCTAAGCTCATCTACACTAGTTTCATGTTCATCAAACATGCTAAGGAAGGGTTTAGGGGCATCAAAACACCATTTGAGGTGTTTACGGTTTTGGGTTTACGGTTCTTGAATGTTCAAGAACCGTAAACTCAAGTTTATGGCCAAAGGTCACGATTTTGGGTTCCTTAGTTCATGCATGCAAGTATCTAAGCTATATCTAAGCATTAGAGAAGGTTTGGAAGTGTTTTGGGGCTTCAAAACCCACATATAGGAGTTCACGGTTTTGGGAGGCTCCCCAAACCGTAAACACATGCATGTTGAGGCATTTGGATGATCCAACTCGAAATAGCATGCATACCAAGCTAGAAAATCAAGTTAGGAAGATTACCTTTGATTTTTGAGGCTTGAAAGTGGTGTTCTTGAGCCAATCCCGTTTTTAGAGAGAGAGAAGTAGAGAGAGAAAGCTCCAAGGTGGGAAAAGGCTCTAAAGGTGGACACTCCTCCTTTATATATGGCTGCCTAGTGGGGACCCACCATACACTGTCGTTTAAACGGAGCTAAATGTTTTTACCCGGTAAACTAACCGTAACCCGACTTAGTTGTTTTTATTCCGTCATTAAATATATATTATTTTAATAACTCACAATGAATTATTTTAATAAATAAAAGTTAACGGAAAATTTTAATAGGACTAACTTTTATTAACGGAAACGGGTTACAGTGACGGAGTAAATTTCGGGTTGTCACATCATCCCCCCGTTAGAGGGAATTTCGTCCCGAAATTCAGAATTCAAGTAGTTACGTTATTACAACACAACTAAGCAAAGAGATGAGGATAGTTAAGTTTCATTTGATCCTCGCGCTCCCAAGTGAACTCTGGTCCTCGTTTGGCGTTCCAACGAACCTTCACAATCGGGATGCGGCTTTGCTTCGTTCGTTTGACCTCTCGGTCCATGATCTCCACAGGTTCTTCCACGAAGTTGAGGCTCTCATTGATCTCGATTTCATCGAGTGGAATTATGAGAGTCTCTTCGGATAGGCACTTTTTCAAGTTCGAGACGTGGAAGGTAGGATGCACATTACTAAGTTCGCGGGGTAGATTGAGTTTGTAAGCTACGGGGCCGATTCTAGCGAGAATCTCAAAAGGACCTATGTATCTTGGATTCAGCTTTCCGCGCTTTCCGAAGCGTATCAAGCCTTTCCAGGGTGAGACTTTCAAAAGGACTCGGTCTCCCACCTGGAATTCCAAGGGTTTCCTCCGTTTGTCTGCGTAGCTTTTCTGTCGGTCTCTTGAGGCTTTAAGTCGTGCTCGGATTTGTACGATCTTTTCGGTGGTTTCGCGGATGATTTCTGGACCGGTGAGAGTGCTGTCAGGAACTCGTCCCTTAGCTAATTGAGTGTCGCCTACCTCGTCCCAGCACAGAGGGGATCTGCACTTCCGGCCGTATAGGGCTTCGAATGGGGCAGCTTTGATGCTTGTGTGATAACTGTTGTTGTAGGAAAACTCGACTAGGGGTAAGTGGGTATCCCACGCCTTACCAAAGTCGATTACACAGGCTCGCAGCATATCCTCCAAGGTTTGAATAGTTCTCTCACTTTGTCCATCGGTTTGAGGATGGTATGTTGTGCTCATATCCAGCTTAGTTCCAAGAGCCTTATGTAGTGACTGCCAGAACCTCGAGGTGAACCTGCTATCCCGATCGGAAATAATGGACACAGGTACACCGTGCAGTCGGACTACCTCTTGGATGTAAATTCGCGTAAGTCTCTCCATTTTGAAATTTTCCTTGATAGGAAGGAAGTGGGCGGATTTGGTTAGCCGGTCGACAATTACCCAAATGGTGTCGTACCCACTCGGAGATTTGGGCAATTTGGTAATGAAATCCATAGTAATTCTCTCCCACTTCCATTCAGGTATCTCTGGCTATTGGAGAAGACCCGAGGGTTTCTGGTATTCGACCTTGACCTTAGCGCAAGTAAGGCACTTATTCACGAAGGTAGCGATTTCCGCTTTCATGTTAGGCCACCAGTACGATTTCTTGAGATCCAGGTACATCTTATCTGAACCTGGGTGAATGGAATATCGAGTGTTGTGCGCTTCTTTCATGACCAAGTCTCTGAAGCCACCGTGTCGCGGTGTCCAGATCCGGTTCATGAGGTAGTAAACTCCGTCATCCTTGACTACCAGATTCTTATCCATTCCTCGCAGGGACTCTCCCGCCACATTTTCCGGTTTCAAAGCTTCAAGCTGTGCTCCCTTAATTTGTGCGGGTAGATGCGAATGGATAGTCATGGTTAGGGACTTGACTCTTCGCCCAGAATAATCCTTCCGACTTAGGGCGTCTGCTACTACATTGGCTCTACCCGGGTGGTAAAGAATTTCACATTCGTAGTCATTGAGTAGCTCAACCCACCGTCGTTGTCTCATGTTGAGCTCCTTCTGGTTGAAGATGTGTTGGAGGCTTTTGTGGTCGGTATAGATGGTGCTCTTTGTACCATACAGATAATGTCTCCATATCTTTAGGGCGAACACGACCGCTCCTAGCTCGAGGTCGTGCGTGGTGTAGTTGACTTCGTGTGTCTTCAGCTGTCTTGAGGCGTAGGCGATGACCTTACCTCGTTGCATCAGAACACAGCCGAGCCCCTGATTGGATGCATCGCAATATACTACGAAGTCTTCTGTCCCTTCGGGGAGGGACAGTATCGGCGCGGTGCACAAGGCTCGCTTCAGGGTTCGGAATGCCTTCTCTTGTTTTTCTTCCCAGTCAAAGGCCACGCCTTTCTGGGTCAATGCCGTAAGAGGCTTCGCAATTCGAGAGAAATTCTGAATGAATCTTCGGTAGTAGCCAGCGAGGCCTAGAAATTGGCGAATTTCTGTAGGCGTCTTTGGTGCTGACCAGTTCTCAATAGCTTTAATCTTGGATGGGTCCACGTGGATTCCTTCTTTGCTAACCACGTGTCCTAAGAATTCGACTCTTCGGATCCAAAATTCGCACTTTGAGAACTTTGCGTAAAGCTTCTCCGATCGCAGAGTTTCCAGGACCTGTCGCAGATGATCGCTATGCTCTTCCTCACTTCTAGAGTAGATAAGTATATCATCAATGAAGACGATGACGAACTGATCCAAGTAAGGACGACATACTCTATTCATCAAGTCCATGAAGACTGCGGGCGCATTGGTCAGTCCGAACGGCATCACTACAAACTCGTAGTGCCCGTAACGAGTCTGGAAGGCTGTCTTCGGAACATCCTCCTCGAGCACTCGCAACTGGTGATACCCGGACCTTAGATCAATTTTGGAAAAGTAATTTGCCCCTTGCAGTTGATCAAATAAATCGTCTATACGAGGAAGGGGATAACGGTTCTTGATTGTCAGCTTGTTGAGTTCTCTGTAGTCGATGCACATGCAGAACGATCCGTATTTCTTCTTTACGAACAAGACTGGTGCTCCCCAGGGTGAGAAGCTTGGTCTTATAAAGCCCTTGCTGAGCAGTTTGTTAAGTTGGCCGGATAGTTCTTGCATCTCAGCAGGCGCTAGACGATAGGGCGATTTAGCTACGGGGGTAGCTCCTGGAACTAAATCGATTCTGAACTCGACTTGACGTTTGGGAGGTAGGCCTGGCAGTTCCTCTGGAAAGATGTCAGGGAAGTCGCACACGACGGGGAAATCTTTGAGTTCTTTCGTTTTCCGGCTCGTGTCGACAACGTGTGCAAGGAATGCGCGATATTCCTTGCGCAAGTATTTCTGAGCTTGAATGCTCGAGATGATGCGAAGGCTCGTACTGGGTTTGTCTCCGTAGATCATCAATGTTTCATTGTTGGGCAAGTTCAAACGGGTGGCTTTGTCGAAACACAGGATGTCGGTACGGTGGAGACTCAACCAGTCCATGCCTATGATGACATCAAAGCTCTTGATCGCTACTGGAATGAGATCGATAGGAAACGAATGATTATCTAGCATGAAGGTACAACCTATGTAGATTTCGTTAGAACTTTCCGTCTTGCCGTTAGCCATTTCTACGACGAAGGTTTCTTTCAGTGATTGCGGTGATTGTTTGAGTAAGTGTTTAAAGTTTTGATTTACGAAACTTCTTTCTGCCCCACTATCGAATAGAATACAAGCATAATAGTTATCGAGAAGGAACGTACCCGTGACTACGGTGGGGTCTGCTACAGCCTCATTATGGCCAATAGCAAGTAGTCTACCTGCTCCTCCCGCGTTGCCAGCCTTTGGACAATTTCTTTTGAAATGTCCGACTTCGCCACAGCCATAGCAGGCCTGGCTCGCTCCCAAACTGGGAATTTGGGAAATAGGTTTGGGAGGTGCTCTGCAGAACCGGATGGTGTGGCCCTTCCGGTCGTAATTGGTGCAGTGCATTTCACGGCATGGGCCGTTATGATGGAAGGCGCACTTATCGCACTTAGGTAGATTCCCCGCATATGTTTTGGTGGGCACAGGGGCAGTAGGAGTAGTGGCAGCATGGACAGCCACCATTTGCTGGTTACTGGAAGAGGACTTGACTGATTTACCCTTCTTTCGATCTCCCCGCTTTCTCTTGTTGTCGGAGGCGTGAGTTGGAGCAGTAGTGATGGTTGTAGTTGTTGATGGAGCACGGGGAACTTCATGATCGATAAGCATTTGGGCCAACTCCTTGGCACTTTCAAATGTCGTTGGTCTTGATGATAGAACGTTCCCACGATACGGAGGCACTAGGCCCCCGATGTATCGCTCAATCTTCTTAGCTTCTGAGGGAATCATGTTAGGGCATAGGGCTACCAGCTCGCAGTACCGGGTGGTGTAAGCTACTATATCGGAACCCTGCATTTTGAGATTCCAGAGTTCCTCCTCCAATTTCTGAATTTCTCCCTTTGGGCAGTACTCTGTCATCATTAGGTCTTTCAGTGTATCCCAACCCATGGCGTTAGCTGCTACCAGGGAGAGTGCTTTGACATGGCCATTCCACCATGTTAGGGCCCTTTGGGTAAGGGTACAAGTAGCAAACTTTATCTTGCTCCCTTCGGGGCAGGAGCACATTTCAAATACTGCTTCGGTTCTTTCGAACCATTGGGTTAGGGCGAGGATTCCCCCGGTCCCGTTGAAGTAGGTAGGCTTGCAACTGATGAAATCTTTGTAGGTACATTCCCGAGCACGGGGGTGGGTTTCACCCTGGCTAGAGTTAGTTCCCAGTCCACCTCCACTGGCACCACCAGAATTGACTTGCGCCAGAGTGGCGGTCACGGCTGCAGTCACGGCTGTTTGGAACAACACCGGGTCGAACTGCGGAGGAACCGGCGGTGTAGGTGGTAGGGGTGGAGTTCGAGTTGCGGGAGTTCTCCTAGTTGGACGCTTGCGAGGCGGCATCCTGTACTGAAAGATTACGAAAATGATGACAATAGTAAGAATTGGTTTGTAAACAGGATAAGAGTGTTTCTTGGACTAAATCTCTATAGTCCGAAAAACAAAAGGGGGATATACTACTAGGTTAGGGACACCCAAAAGCACAACTTCCCCATCGATTAGATACTGCCAATATTACTGGTATTACTGATGTATAATGAGTTCGGGAAAGAAAATGACCTAGCAGGAGGTCTTACATCAAACCATCAAGGAAAAATGTTGGCAGTTTAGTAGTCTAGCTAGAGTACTTCCAAAGTTAGGAATGTTTACAGGCATGTACTCTATCGATTATAGAAAAGAAGGCTATTCCTTAATCAAAAGGGAAAGATGAGTTGGCATCTTTTACTGGCGACGGGGATCCTTTGGGGCAAACCCTAAGATCAGCCAGTTGGCGCACAACTCCCTGAAGATGTCGCTCGTGCGTCCTCTGACGTGCTCGGAGTTCCACGGCTTCCGCTCGGGATGCGGTGATGCCACTTACGCAAGAATGGGGAAAGAAATTGATAGGCGCGCTAATCTAGATTACTTATAAGATGATCGTTATTAGTCGACCCAATATTTGCATAGTGCATACCAATTACATGTAATCGAAGCAGAATAGACCTTCGAATAAGTTGATGGGTTTTAGGTACAATAAATAAACTAGAAACAATTCCTAAGTTCACATGCAACCTACTTTGGATCTATGTTTTAACTATTGAACATACAACTTTGAATTGCAAAACAAGAACCCTAGAGGAGAGAGACTATTTTCGAAAATAGTAAACTAGGGTTTAGGGTTTACATACCTTTCAATTGTTATAGCAAACAATTGACAATCCTCTTGATCTTGATCTTGATCTTCTTGGAAGCTTTAGCACCACAAGTGTAATGCCTCTAATGGAGTCACACCCAAACTAGCAAGAAGGAAAGTAGAAGAGAGAGGGGAGAGGGAGTATGCAAAATCTCGGCCTTAGGGTTTCTTCAAAAGAAAGAGTCACCAAAAACATGAACCAGGAGGCTATTTATATAGCTGAGGGATCTAGGGTTTAAGGGAAACCCTAGTTATCCTTTGCTTAGGGCCTAAGCAAACCCAAGGGCCTTATCCAAGCCCCTATGGACGAAATTATTAGGGTTTCCCCTAAAGATTTCGTCCACCCTCTTCCAAGGGGGTTCTAGAGCCTTCCACTCAACTATTAGATAATTGCAAACTAGTCCCTGCACCTTATAATTAATTCTTTTAACCCCAAAATCAATTCTGAATAATTTCTGGCTAACAATTAATTAAACATAATGATTTCTAATTAATATATTAATCCATTAACATATTAATAAATCATTTATATATATATATATATATATTAATTTATTAATCTTATAAATTAATATCTCTCCTTTCATAATTTCCTTGTCCAGTTGCTAGGTTGAGGGCAACCCAAAAGGACTGTGCTGCTATCAATTCAAGTACATACCAATTATAGTTAAGGGCTTAGACACCTAATCCAACAGTCTCCCACTTGGATAAGTCTGTAACTATAATTGCTAGTATGCCTTCTAAATTTGACCAGCAAATTGTAGCTTCCAAAAAGCTGTTGTCGAACTCTGACCCAGTCAGTTATGTGTCCTAAGATAAGTGATCATATAACCCTTCGTTCTGCTTGATATCCCCAGACAAAAGACATGGAATATAATCAATCTCTTTGTCCAGAATCTATGTTTCCCGATTCCTGATTTGTGATGATGTAGGACTTCTAATTGAACACATCAATTTAGTCCTGGCTGGGCCCAGCACATAAGTCAACACCAAATCATCGAGGGTCCCACATATATCGCTTTTCCTGTTAGGGCAAAAGGAACGAATAAACGTTGACTCATATGCTTGTATCTTTTACTCATCAAATTATGCATGACAATACGTTTTATAACACCAAGTTACTGATGCGTTTTCGTATCACCAATGCACAACCGACTTGTAAATTACAACTCATATATCTTCGTTTCAAGATTATAAGATATTATCGTCTCAGTATTACTCGTGATGAATTCCATGAAGTAATACTCTGAGCGTGGGTTTATCCAATACTCAAATCTCAATTTCTGAGTACTCATGAACATTGCAGCAATTCTATTGCCATGTCTATCCTTAGACAATCTGCAATCCAATTCATGACAGTCTTAATTCACTACTTACTTCCAAGAGTACGAGCGACTGTGGAGTTTGAATAATCTCATTATTCAGGAAGTAAAACATGCAAAAATGAAACACAATAATAAACAATCGACAAAAGGTAGTAGCCAAACTTATAAATAATACTTTATTATTTAATCACCAAAAGTCAATTACATTTACTTTGTTACAAGTTTCAAAAACTAATCTAACTACTAAAACTAATATCATCTTTCAGTCCTATGCTCCGAGCATGCTGAATATGCTTAGCCCTACTCAGACCCTTTGTGAGGGGATCTGCTGGGTTATCTTCAGATGACACCCTCTTTACTATAAGATGGCCTTCTTCAACTCTATGTCTGATGAAATGGTACTTTCTGTCGATATGTCTAGTCTTACCATGATCTCTCGGTTCCTTTGTCAAGGCAACCGCTCCTTCATTATCGCAGAACAGTTCCATAGGCTCCTGGATGGTTGGAACAACTCCGAGATCCCCGATGAAGTTCCTCAACCAAGCTGCTTCTTTCGACGCTTCACTTGCTGCAATGTACTCTGATTCACAAGTAGAATCAGCCACCGTATTTTGCTTGGAACTCTTCCAAGTAACTGCTCCTCCATTCAGTAAAAATACCCAGCCTGACTGAGAACGGAAGTTATCTCTATCCTTCTGAAAGCTGGCATCACTGTAACCATCTACTCTCAAAGTATCACTGCCACCAAGCACAAGAACCCAGTCCTTTGTCCTTCGCAAATACTTGAGTATATTCTTAACTGCTATCCAATGAGCTCTACCTGGGTTTCCCTGATAGCGACTGACCATGCTCAAAGCAAATGCCACATCAAGGCGAGTACATGTCATAGCGTACATGATCGATCCGACAGCGGAAGCATAATGTACACGACTCATGTCATCTATTTCAACATCTGTACTCGGGCATTGAGTCTTACTCAATTTGGTATTGCTCTGGATAGGTAGCTCTCCCTTCTTGGAGTTTTCCATACTAAACCTCTTTAGTACCTTATCTAAGTATGTGCTCTGACTAAGTCCAATTAGTCTCTTCTTTCTATCTCTCAATATTCTAATCCCAAGAATATAGGCAGCTTCTCCAAGGTCTTTCATTGCAAAACACTTTCCAAGCCAAGACTTAACCTCTTTCAAGGTTGGAACGTCGTTACCAATGAGTAATATGTCATCGACATATAACACCAGAAAAGTTACTATACTCCCACTGGCCTTGATATACACACAAAACTCATCTTCACTTCTAGAGAAACCAAACTCTTTGACTTTCTCATGGAAGCAAAGATTCCAACTGCGAGATGCTTGTTTCAATCCATAAATGGATTTCTCAAGCTTGCACACTCTATTGGGAAACTTTGCATCAACAAAACCCTCTGGCTGACTCATGTAAACATCTTCAGCCAACTTCCCATTAAGGAAAGCAGTTTTGACATCCATCTGCCAGATTTCATAATCATGGAAGGCAGCTATGGCGAGCAATATCCTAATAGATTTAATCTTAGCTACTGGTGAGAAGGTCTCATCATAGTCAACCCCTGGGGTTTGAGTGAAACCTTTTGCAACCAGTCGAGCTTTGAATGTATGCACATTCCCATCCATGTCTGTCTTCTTCTTGAAGATCCATTTGCACCCAACTGTCTTGCGACCTGGTGCACTATCAACCAAATTCCAAACTTGGTTGTCATACATGGACTTAATCTCGCTGTCCATTGCCTCTTTCCACTTGGAAGCCTCTGGGCCTGCCATTGCTTCCTTATAAGTGACTGGTTCATCTAAGTTTACCAGTGTTTTGTCACTTATGAATGTGTCACCATCTGAAGTAATATGAAAACCATACAACTCAGGTGGCACACTCACCCTAGTGGATCTTCTAAGAGGTAATGAGTTATCAATTGGTTCAACAGGAACTGTTTCCTCTGGTTGAGTGCTAGTGTCATCTAAGGTTCCTTCATTGGCTGACTCTTGAATTTCTTCAAGGTCAATAGTGCTCCCACTGTCCTCTTTGAATATGAGCTCTCTTTCAAGAAAGACTCCTCTTCGTGCTACAAAGACCACGTTCTCACTAGGCCTGTAGAACAAATATCCAAAAGACTGCTTTGGGTAACCAATGAAAGCATATTTCTCACTTCTAGCTGCTAGCTTGTCGTGAGTCTCTCGTCTTACGAAAGCTTCACAACCCCAGACTTTAATATGTGCTAACGAGGGAACTTTCCCTGTCCACATTTCGTGAGGTGTTTTGGCAACCTTCTTTGTAGGGACAAGATTGAGGATGTGGGCGGCTGTCTCTAAGGCATACCCCCAGAAGTGAATAGGAAGCGAAGCCCGACTCATCATAGAACGAACCATGTCTAACAAGGTTCGATTGCGCCTCTCAGCTACACCATTTAATTGTGGTGTCCTAGGAGGAGTCAATTGTGAGACTATCCCACATTCTTTCAGATAGTCGTTGAACTCGATACTAAGATACTCCCCGCCTCTATCGGATCTAAGTATCTTTATCTTTCTGCCCAATTGATTTTCGACTTCATGCTTAAACTCTTTGAACTTTTCAAAAGTTTCTGACTTATGCTTGATCAAGTAGATATATCCATATCTGCTATAATCGTCAGTGAAAGTCACATAGAATCGATTAGCATCTCTTGTAGTTGATCTGAAGGGCCCACACACATCTGTGTGTATGAGATCCAACAGACCTTCACCTCTTTCACAAGACCCTGTGAATGGTGATTTTGTCATCTTTCCCAAAAGACAAGATTCACACATATCATTTGACTTTAGGTCAAATGATTCCAACACTCCATCCTTTTGGAGTTGGACTATGCGTTTCTTGTTAATGTGTCCAAGACGACAATGCCACAAGCATGCCTTGTCTACACTATTAGACAAGTCAATATTAAGTACACTATTTCCTAGGCTATCAATACAAGTCACTGTTTCATACACACCATTACAAGGCAGAGCTTCAAACATAAAAACACCATTCTTATAAACAGAAATTGAACCATTCAAATCATTAAAAGAATATGTAAAACCTTGTCTGAACAATGCATGAAATGAAATAATGTTTCTCGTCATCTCAGACGAATAGCAACAATTTATTAAATCTAATCTAACATCATTACTAAGCAGAAGCTGATAAACTCCGATCTTGGTTACTGGTGAAGACTTTATGTTTCCCATGATCAGGTTTATCCTTCCTCGCTCTATCTCCTCACTTTCCTTTAGACCCTGCAAATCAGAACAGATATGAAAACCACATCCTGTATCAAGGACCCATGAACGAGAAGATAATGAGTTATTAGCAGAAATAGTGTAAATACCTGCCGAAGATGGCTTCACTTTGCCATCCTTGATATCTTGCAGATATTGTGGGCAAGATCTCTTCCAATGCCCCTTTTGGTTGCAGTAAAAGCAAACTGCCTCTTTTGGATCAGAAACATGGGGAGTGGAACCATTGGGCTTAGCCTTTGGGCCATTACTAGATGACCCAGCTTGAGCCTTGCTCTTCCAGTTTTGCTTGGGAGGACCTTTCCTCTTTTTCCCCTTTCCCTGTCCAATAGCCAAAACAGGGGCACTCGTAGGTGTGGAGGGTATACTTTTACCCTTCATCCCTGCCTCAGCTGTCTGCAACAAGTTGTGCAATTGGGCCAAGGTCTGCTCAGTATTGTTCAAATGGTAAGTTAGAATAAACTGACCATAACATTCAGGAAGTGAGTTCAAGACCATGTCAATGGCCAATTCCTCATCAAAGTGAATATTGAGCTTGACCAAACGCTCTATGTAGCGTTGCATTCTTTGCACATGTGACACAACTGACTCCCCATCTTTCATCTTGCAAGCCATGAGTGACTTGACTACTTCGAACTTTTCTTGACGAGCTCGCTTATGGTACTTTTCCATAAGGTCCTTGTTCATCTCGAAAGGCCAGTAGTCCTCATAGTACCTCTGCAGTTCTGGGGACATAGTTGCCACCATGATGCATGCCACTTTGGTAGCATCATCGTAATGTTTCTTGTAGGCAGCAAGATCTTCAGGAGTAGCTTCATTCTCATCAAGCTCTTTGAGCTCCTTTTCAAGAACATATTCTTTGTTCTCGAAACGAAGAGCCATCTTGATGTTGCGCATCCAATCGTTATAGTTTGAGCCATCCATAACGACTTTGGAGCAAATATTGAGCAAAGAGAAGTTTTGGTTGGAGGAGGATGAAGCAGAAGTGTTTCCAGGAGTAGACATCTGAAGAGAAAGAAAGTTTTAGTTAGATTTCAAGATACCTTAATAGAATAACCCAAAGATATAATATCAAGGTTAGGATCCAACTATGAAGATTCACAACTTAGAAATGGGATGCCGAGATCCAAGTGCAAATTTCATAAAGGTAGGTGAATGACGATTCACCAATTCCACCATTAGACGAAACAAACGAAGTGAAATTCCTAATTCTTTTGAGATACATTGAAACTATTCAATGGCATGTTTTAATCTCAGATTATGCTCTTCTATTTGTGACTGGGATGCCGAGGATCACAAACAAGATGTGAATAACCATGCAAATGTGCTTGGTAACCTCATTGTCTTTATCATTAACTATTGATGTGCTGGTAAACCACACACGCTCCATCAAAATGACAATTATGAGATACCCATTACTACTCTTTATTAGTGCCTTTTAGTGTGCTGGTTAACCACACACGCTCCACTAACGACCAATAAAGCATAATGTGCAATTTCATGGATTAGCATACTTTTCACATTTTTCCTAAAGTAACTAGAGTTGGGATTTTGAAAATAATGTTCTATTACTTTCTTTAATATCATTATACTTTTAATGAGAAGTAGTTGTCCTATCAAATCCGTTCTGCTAACGACCCTCCACTAATCAAGGAAGCGGTGGGTGAGAGTGGACACCCATTCAACTACCATTTTATAGGCAGTTTCCTTATACCCCCCTTATAGATTAGCTTCGTGAATGAGGCATACTAGCGATTTGACTGACCATGTTCTTATACATATATAATATTAAACTTTTAATTATAATATATATATAAGGTGTGTTTTAAAACATTTTAAAACTTCAAGGGTTTATAAATTTCGAAATTTAAGCTATTAAATTTAAATTTAAATAAACCAATTAACCAGATTTAATATTTATCTTTTAATTAACTATTAATCAAATTATTAAATCTTGTAAGGATTATCTAATTAAATTAATCCATTAATTTAATCCTAATCCTTATCCCTCTAAATTTCGAAAAATAGGGTAAGGATAATTATCCAATTAATCTAATTAAGCAACAATTATCCAAAACAAGAAACCCTAGTTATCCTCTAGCATATTTCGAAATTTACAAGGGAGGAGGCTAGGGTTTTCAAAACCCTAACCCTAATTTCGATTAGGGTTCTTTGGAGGCTAGGGTTTTCGAAAAAACCCTTTGATCCAAAACCCTAGAAATCGAAAATTTGGCCTTTAGGGTTTAATAGCTATAAACCCTAATTTGCAATTCAACAATTGTAGCAATTCAATTTAAAACAACAATGGCTCTGATACCACTGATGGGTTTTAGGTACAATAAATAAACTAGAAACAATTCCTAAGTTCACATGCAACCTACTTTGGATCTATGTTTTAACTATTGAACATACAACTTTGAATTGCAAAACAAGAACCCTAGAGGAGAGAGACTATTTTCGAAAATAGTAAACTAGGGTTTAGGGTTTACATACCTTTCAATTGTTATAGCAAACAATTGACAATCCTCTTGATCTTGATCTTGATCTTCTTGGAAGCTTTAGCACCACAAGTGTAATGCCTCTAATGGAGTCACACCCAAACTAGCAAGAAGGAAAGTAGAAGAGAGAGGGGAGAGGGAGTATGCAAAATCTCGGCCTTAGGGTTTCTTCAAAAGAAAGAGTCACCAAAAACATGAACCAGGAGGCTATTTATATAGCTGAGGGATCTAGGGTTTAAGGGAAACCCTAGTTATCCTTTGCTTAGGGCCTAAGCAAACCCAAGGGCCTTATCCAAGCCCCTATGGACGAAATTATTAGGGTTTCCCCTAAAGATTTCGTCCACCCTCTTCCAAGGGGGTTCTAGAGCCTTCCACTCAACTATTAGATAATTGCAAACTAGTCCCTGCACCTTATAATTAATTCTTTTAACCCCAAAATCAATTCTGATTAATTTCTGGCTAACAATTAATTAAACATAATGATTTCTAATTAATATATTAATCCATTAACATATTAATAAATCATTTATATATATATATTAATTTATTAATCTTATAAATTAATATCTCTCCTTTCATAATTTCCTTGTCCAGTTGCTAGGTTGAGGGCAACCCAAAAGGACTGTGCTGCTATCAATTCAAGTACATACCAATTATAGTTAAGGGCTTAGACACCTAATCCAACATAAGTGACCCTAACTCCAAGCCCACAATCAAACAAGAACAGGAAATGAAGCAAAGGTCATAGATTCTAAGTCTATAACGCCTTAGTCACATGTAACCGTGGTGTATCCACTTAGCAACTATTGCCCTACTAGTAACGACCCTTTTAGTTCTCACATATGTTGTAATTAGAATTTAGAATACTCCTATAGTATTCTTGTTCTGATGTTCTTGTAGCAGTATTGGTAAGTTTTAGACTTGTTGCAACACCACAACCATTCTTAGGCACATGCTAGCCACTCCTAGGAAAATGTAGTTGATCAGGCTACATCCGCCTAGTTTTGGCCATATGTCTCTAAGCCTAACTGTGATGTTCAACAATCTTAATACTTTTGTTCTGTTCTAGTATGATACTGACCCTTTGTATGAATGAATGTATATATATACTTAGTTAAATATTTTATCATTTAAAAGTATATATTCTTGTTCAGAGTGTTTTAGTCCCGATGTGTTTATAGTTTGTATATCTTTTATGGGTTGATATACTTGATTCACTATAAACAGTGCTCTGATACCAATCTGTCACACCCCAAAACCGAGAACGGCGGAATACGTTCTGGGGTGGAGGACGTCATGTACAGTATCATAACAAAGCATAATAGTAAAGACAAGCAACAACATCCATTGCATTAAGATAATAATTGTAATACAAACGTGTTCGGTACAAATGTTAGACACCAAAAATACAATCAAAATAAAGTGGAGTCTTATGTGTGCTCCGTCTTCTCAAAAGCTGCATCCGTACCTGTCTACTGATGACCTGAGAATACAAGTTATTTTGAAAACGTTTATCAGCATAAAGCTGGTGAGTTCATAAGTATTTAGTGTCATTTCCTGTATAAAAATATTCACAATTATACATTGTAAAAGAAAGTTTCGGTGTGCGAAAATAGTATGAGCCCTAGAAAACCCTATGTTTTCCAGAAAAAGTAGTCTTCACCAAGACCCGATGGTTTGTTTGTTCCTTTGATAATGTACAAGTTTTCCCAGTAGTTATTAGTTTGAAAATATAGTTTTAGACTTTATTCATGTATAGTAATGAGAAAAATGTTTTACCCCAACAGTACCACTGTCGGCCATATGTAATGAAATGCAGGCTCCAGGTAGTATTAAATGTACAATACTCCTCAGGGAGTCTGTTGCCTTTAATTCTTAAAGTATTAATTAAAGGTTTGAATGTGAACTCGTACGTAACCATGCTGATTGACGATCGAATCCCTTTGACCCTCCGAGTCATATGTAGTGATGTGACATTTTGTCACCCCTGGGCCTAGACGGCTCGGACTGTAGCTAGCAGTCGGGATGTGGGAGTGTCTGTCCCGTATAGATCTATACACATAATGCCCGCTCTCCCTCCAGGAGACTCTGGTTACGCGGTGATAGCACAAAGATGTGTCGTATCGAGAAATAGTATGTCACATTCTATTTTAGTAAGTTCTCTTGTATAGTATGTAGTGTTCTCTTTGTATAGTACATAATGTTCTCCTCGTATAGTATATAGTGTTCCCTTGTATTGTATAGTACATAGCATATATTGACTCACAACTGAACTGACTCTAGTAGTTGTCATGGCTATAGTAGTAGTGAGTAGTATCCCTTAACTATACCTATTATAGTTAAATAGTATTGTTGGTTGCATGTCTTTGATATCCAAAGGCATTGAACTGATATGAAAACTTTTATATCTGACACAAATATATGAGATATATAACTAAGAATTCAACGAGAGTCGGACTAATAACAAAATACCCTAAGCCCACAATCAAACAAGAACAGGAAATAAGGTGAGTTATTAGTCCTAAGTCCTTCAAGTCTTACTTATATAAATATATTGGTGTAGATATGGTTTGGGAATAAAAATAGTTTAAACGAATTTTGGAAAATAGTTTTATAGTGATTTACACGAAAATGAATTTGGTAAGCATTTGAAAACAGTTTAATTGGCAATATAGTTGAAAGTATAGAAAATCCCTTTTTGGTGGTAAAAACAGTTAATAGTGTAGAAAATCTTTTTGGTTGCAAGTTATAATTCACATGCGATTGTTACTATAACTTGTTTGGTTCAACTTGTATTCCCCCCCCCATAAAACAGTTAAAAACATTTAAAAAGGTTCATTTAGGGGTATGAACTCACCTGTAGTGAGTGAAGTGGATGGAAACGCCGAGTAGGATGCTAGGTGTCAAGTGAGGACTTGAACACACGCACGGATCCTATGTATCATGTAGTGATGTATAAAGTATCTAATTAGTTGTGTAATCACTAATTAAGGGAGTAAAGGCACTTTAATGTATGAAAACACTTTGTTCCAAGTGTTAGGAGTGCTAAAGGTTGCGTCTAAGGAGTGTATGGCCTCACTGTGGAGTTTACACTTCACTTGGCCACACTTAAGTGTGTTTACGGTTGGGAGACCATTTCCCCCATGAGTTTACGGCCGTAAACTCATGGAAATGGTGAGTTTGTGTGTCTAAAGGTTTCATGCATCACAAGGAAGGCTCCTAGGATCAATTCGAGGGCTTGGGAAGTGATTAGGGTTCAATTGGGTACTCCCTTGGAGTTTACGGTCCTTGGACCACTCCTTGGGAGTTTACGGTCGTAAACTCTAGGGTTTACGGCCGTAAACCCTTGACCACTTCAACCATTTCATGTTTTGGGGTCCTAAGCTCATCTACACTAGTTTCATGTTCATCAAACATGCTAAGGAAGGGTTTAGGGGCATCAAAACACCATTTGAGGTGTTTACGGTTTTGGGTTTACGGTTCTTGAATGTTCAAGAACCGTAAACTCAAGTTTATGGCCAAAGGTCACGATTTTGGGTTCCTTAGTTCATGCATGCAAGTATCTAAGCTATATCTAAGCATTAGAGAAGGTTTGGAAGTGTTTTGGGGCTTCAAAACCCGCATATAGGAGTTCACGGTTTTGGGAGGCTCCCAAAACCGTAAACACATGCATGTTGAGGCATTTGGATGATCCAACTCGAAATAGCATGCATACCAAGCTAGAAAATCAAGTTAGGAAGATTACCTTTGATTTTTGAGGCTTGAAAGTGGTGTTCTTGAGCCAATCCCGTTTTTAGAGAGAGAAAGTAGAGAGAGAAAGCTCCAAGGTGGGAAAAGGCTCTAAAGGTGGACACTCCTCCTTTATATATGGCTGCCTAGTGGGGACCCACCATACACTGTCGTTTAAACGGAGCTAAATGTTTTTACCCGGTAAACTAACCGTAACCCGACTTAGTTGTTTTTATTCCGTCATTAAATATATATTATTTTAATAACTCACAATGAATTATTTTAATAAATAAAAGTTAACGGAAAATTTTAATAGGACTAACTTTTATTAACGGAAACGGGTTACAGTGACGGAGTAAATTTCGGGTTGTCACATCATCCCCCCGTTAGAGGGAATTTCGTCCCGAAATTCAGAATTCAAGTAGTTACGTTATTACAACACAACTAAGCAAAGAGATGAGGATAGTTAAGTTTCATTTGATCATCGCGCTCCCAAGTGAACTCTGGTCCTCGTTTGGCGTTCCAACGAACCTTCACAATCGGGATGCGGCTTTGCTTCGTTCGTTTGACCTTTCGGTCCATGATCTCCACAGGTTCTTCCACGAAGTTGAGGCTCTCATTGATCTCGATTTCATCGAGTGGAATTATGAGAGTCATAATTTTATAAATAGAAGTAAAATATGATATTTTAATATTATAGTTTAGTTAATTTATGATTCGAATTTAGTTTTTACATTAATTTAATATTATTAACCAATATATAATAATTATTAGAAAGAAATTGAAAAATCATGGGGGTTTCAAATACATGTAATGCAGTAAAATTGCCTATTTTATAAGTATATATATATATATATATATATATATATATATATATATATATATATATATATATATAGACTAGACGAATGTCTGCCGTTGTGCAGAATACAACAATATATTTGAAATCTTTACAAATATATGTTTTTTTAAATATATCAATGACATTGTTGTTAGCTTTTATGTAATAAATCATATAATAAGTTGATATAAACATTTTTTGTTTTGAATTATATGATAATATAAACATCTTTTAAAATTCTATAATCTCAGTTATCTCGATGGCCTCTACCTGCGTGTTAATCACGAATAAAATTAAATATAATATAGGGTTTAATGATATTTATAGTTTTTGTTATGATTAATTAATTTTAAAAGGTTTATTTGCCTAAGATTTTAATTTATATCGTTGTAATTATTTAAAACATCAAACATTGTTCTTGTTTTTAAAGATAACAATATAATTTTTATATATAATGTTTAGTTTGTTGTAAGTTATTTAAAATAACGTATTTGTAAATTCTTAATTATTTAAATCTGCTTTCAGAAATTTAACTTTTTTGAAATTTATTTGATGAATATTGTTTAGTTTCTTTGATTGTAATTATTTAAAACAACAAATATTTTTTTTAAAGGTAACACTATAATTTTTTATATAATATTACTTTTAACTATTCTTATTTTAAGTTATATTTAACATATTTATTTGAAAATTCTTAATGATTATAAAAAGAGTTTCATGGTTTTTTTTTTTTTTTTTTTTTTTTTTTTTTTTTTTTTAAGATTACAGTTTAGGTTTAACACTATATTTTATAACTTCTAACTATTTATAAAATAGTCTCTCAATTTTTTTTCAAGTTTAACTGAAATTTTGATTTAAGTTAACCGTTTGTAACATTATATTGAAATTAATAATTTAACTATTTTGAATAAAATCATAAATTATACAAAAGAGTTGACTTTAAACTGACAATTACTCACATACGACAACATATCTAAACTAATAAGTTAACTATAATATGTTATTTTAATATTGTAGTTTGATTAATTTATGATTAAAATTTAGGTTTTGCAATAATTTAACATTATTAACAAATTTGTAATAATTATTAGAAAGAAATTGAACAGTCATGGAGGTTTTAAATGCTTGTGGTGCAAGTAAAAATGCCTTTTTTAAGTATATACTAGGCGAATGCCTGAGCGTTGCGTAGAAACACCTATATAGTTGATGTTAAATTTGATATAATAATTTGTATACTAAATTGATATAATATATTGATTATTTTGAATTATATGATAATATACACATCTATTATAACTACATAATTTAAATCGTTTGAATGACTTCTACCCGCGAGTTATACATGAATAAAATTAAATATAATATATGGTTTAATGTTATTTATAGTTTTTTTTATTGTTAATTAATTTTTTAAAGTTTATTTGCTTAATGTTTTAATTTCTATCAATATAATTATTTAAAACATCAAACATTGTTTTTTGATTTTAAAAGTAACAATATAATCATTTATATAGAGTTATTTTAACTATTGTTATTGTAAATTATTTTGAGCTGCTTATTTGAAAACTTTTAACGATAATAAAAATATATCTAGGAAATATTTTAGTTAAATTGAGATTACAATTTAGTTTTTGCATTTATCACTACAATTTATCACTTTTAACTATTTACAAAATATTCTTTGGTTTTTTAAGTGGAACTGAAATTTATATTTTAAGTTGACACTGTAATGTTATATTTAAATTAACAATTTAAGTATTTTGTTCAAACTGTTCAAAAGTTGTAGCTTTAAACTGATAATGGTTTACATACAACAACATTTTAAATCTAATAAATTAAGTATAATATGTTAAAAGTTAAAGACATAACTTTATAACTAGAAGTAAGGATATTATTTTAAAATTAAAATTTAGTTTATTTATGATTACACTTTAGGTTTGATATTTATTTAATCTTATTAACCAACTTATAATCATTATTAGAAAGACACTACAATTTATCACTTTTAACTATTTTCAAAATATTTTCTGGGTTGTTTAAGTTAAACTAAAATTTATATTTAAGTTGACCATGTAATGTTATATTTAAATTAATAATTTAAGTATTTTATATAAATTGTTCCAAAATTATATCTTTAAAATGATAATGGTTTACATCCAACAATATATTAAAACTAATAAATTAAGTATAATATGTTAAAAGTTAAAAACATAACTTTATAAGTAGAAGTAAAGGTATTATTTTAATATTGAAATTTAGTTTATATATAATTACATTTTAGGGTTGATATTTATTTAAACTTATTAACCAACTTATAACTATTATTAGAAAGAAATTGAAAAGTCATTGGAGTTTCAAATGAATGTGGTGAAAGGAAAAATGCATGAGAGTTTCAAATGAATGTGGTGAAAGGAAAAATGCATGGGAGTTTTAAATGAATGTGGTGAAAGGAAAAATGCATGAGAGTTTCAAATAAATGTGGTGAAAGGAAAAATGTTTCCTTTATAAGTATATATAGATATAGATATAGATATACTAGGCGAATGCCCGCGCGTTGTGCAAAATACAACAATATATTTGAAATCTTTACAAATATATGTTTTTTAAATATATTAATGACATTGTTGTTAGCTCTTATATAATAAATCATATAATAAGTTGGTATAAACATTGTTTGTTTTGAATTATATGATAATATAAACATCTTTTAAAATTCTATAATCTCAATAATCTCGATGGCCTCTACATGCGTATTACTCATGAATAAAATTAAATATAATATAGGGTTTAATGATATTTATAGTTTTTGTTATGATTAATTAATTTTAAAATGTTTATTTGCTTAAGATTTTAATTTCTATCATTGTAATTATTTAAAACATCAAACATTGTTTTTTGTTTTTAAAGATAACAATATAACTTTTATATATAATGGTTACTTTTAACTATTGTTGTTGTAAGTTATTTAAAATAACATATTTGGAAACTTTTAATTATTTAAATTTGCTTTCAGAAATTTAACTTTTTTGAAATTTATTTGATGAATATTATTTAGTTTCTCTGATTGTAATTATTTAAAACAACAAACATTTTTTTCGTTTTTAAAGATAACACTATAATTTTTTATGTGATATTACTTTTAACTATTCTTATCGTAAGTTATTTTTAAGTCATTTATTTGAAAATTCTTAATGATTATAAAAATAGTTTCATGTTTTTTTTGTTAATTTAGGATTACAATTTAGGTTTAACACTATAATTTATAACTTTTAACTATTTATAAAATAGTCTCTCAGTTTTTTTCAAATTTAACTAAAATTTTGATTTAAGTTAACAGTTTGTAACATTATATTGAAATTAATAATTTAACTATTTTGCATAAAATCATAAATTATACAAAAATTGTGACTTTAAAATAACAATTGTTCACATACGACAATATATCTAAACTAATAAGTTAAATATAATATGTTATTTTAATATTGTAGTTTAGTTAATTTATGATTAGAATTTAGTTTTTGTATTAACTTGACATTATTAACCAAATTATAATAATTATTAGAACGAAATTGAAAAGTCGTGGAGGTTTTTAATGCATGTAGTGCAAGTAAAAAATGCATCTTTTGTAAGTATAGTAGGCGAATCCTCGCGTGTTGCGTGCGGATATAATTATTTTATTAAAATAATAAAATTTTACATATTGTGATTTAGTATTTATACATGCAAAAACCAATGTCAGTAGCAAAATAAAACATATAGTTAACCTATTAGTTTTATTAACTATAATAAGTTTATATCATTTGTTATTTCTACTATTAATTGATGATTTTATAGAATGTTTTATGTTGTGTAAATTATATATCAAACGTATGTTGATTTCTCTCTCTCTCTCTCTCTCTCTATATATATATATATATATATATATATATATATATATATATATATATATCAAATAATAGAGTAGTATGAAAAGATAAATACTATAACTTCTAATGATTTTATAGACCGTTTTAAGTTGTGCAATTATATATAAAACATATGTTGATTTGTATATAAAACAAATAAGAAATAATATGAAAAAATACTACAACTTTTAACAACATAAAAACATTACAACATTTCGTATAACATTTACATCAAATAAAACTTATTAAACACTTATAAATCATTCAAAATGAATACTTATAAATCAATATATATATTTGATATATAGAAACATCGTTATAAAAAAATTACGTTGAAATAACCATTGATATGACAAAACTCATTTTTCTCAACTCTTTTAATATTTGCATCACAAATATTTTCAAAAATATTTTGATCAAAACTTATTTATATAGTACAAATATAGCTCTAGTGTGTATAAATAAGTGGAAAATAAAAAACATTGAATATTAATAATCATAACTTAAAAAAAAAACTCTAAATGTAGTGAAAAATAAAAATACATGACTAATTACATAAAATTTGGAATCAAAACTACATTTAAAATAGAAAACTCTTGTGTTCTAATAGAAGTTTCAATCTCTTGATTTGTATGCAATAATGTAATATAAATATTGACAATTATATGTTATAATAACAATATTATTGGAATTTATCATTAAAATAATGATTTTTACAGTAAGTTTTAACTAATTTTATAATTATTTTAAGTATACTATAAGATATATATAATAAGTTGTGTTGAATTGAATTAAATAAAGTTTTTAATTTAATAATAATTATAGGTAATTTTAAATGATTTCAAAATAATTTATTTAAGTATTTTTATGAAAGAACCTCTTTCTAAACTTTCGTATTTCTGAAAGACCCAAACTTTCATACTCGACAATTGTTATCCCAAAACATGCTACTTGCATATTCATAAAAACAATATTTTACATTGATAACTTGTTTACATAAGACTGGATACAAACCGACTATTACAAATTTTTATATGTTACATAACTTCCCAGGATACTATAAGTTATACATACATGATTACTATATACAATAGTTTCAAACTATTCAAAATCTTCTATCAATATATAACTATACTGGTTGCTTATTGCCTGCAATTGTTAAACATTGAGAGGGGTAAGCGGTGACGCTTAGTGAGTTCAATAATAGATATCATATAACGTTATGTCATATATATACTTCAATATGGCAGAAGCAAAGAGGAACAAGGAACAACAAAGGCATATGTGAATCATGTGACAAACTTTCCATATCAATCAATGATTTGATTCGAAGATATACGATCAATGAGACATGACAATTTCTATACTTGATATACATCAATAAAGCTTCGGCCCAACTGGCACAGAAGACATACACTTTCTGATTTAAAATTTTCGGTAGATTTCAGGCTTATAGCCCTGTCTAACCATCTGTCAATGCCATAGAATAGAAGTCATTCTCTTACGGAGACATTCTCTACATGGCCAGAGGCTACGTACCAGTACCACCGTGAATCTAAGTCCTTTCACTGATCACATGGTTAAAGGTATAGTTTTGCTATCATAAATAGCATGGATAAAAATAACACGGGAAAATAACCCAGAATAATAACACTGAAAAGCACATAGCACATATAACACATAACATACAATTGTTCCTATATATTAAACTCATCGTGAAATAACCGGGGGTTAAAATAGTAAATTATGCACTTCGGCTCTAAATATAACTTCCTTCGTTGAAAACCGGAAGATTTATTGAAAACCGGGCTCTGCGAAGGTAGAGCTTCAAACCGAAAAGATAAATTTATCGGGCTTCTCGGGCACTTCGGGGTGTCTTTCGGGTGTTGGAAATGATTTTGGGGCTTCGGGGGAAGTCAAAATAGCTAAAATATTGATTTAGGGGTCAAAATTGGCAATTTTCCAAAATTACTCGGGAAGGCTCGCATCCTTCTATTTATAGGAGGGGAGATGCGAGGTTCGGCCGAAGGAAGGGAGAGTCACCGGACACGCGACAGCGAGGGAGCGAGCCACGAAGCGACGTCGGATGCGAGACACGGAAGCGACTTCGGACGCGAGGCACCTGGTGCGAGGCGCGTCTGACGCGCATTGGACCGCTGTTCGTACAAATCGGAAGGTGACGCGTCATCGGATGGGTCTTCGGCTCGGACACGTGGCGCGCATGACTCACCGAAATCGGCCTTATCGTTGCGAGATTCCTCGGATATTGAGCCCAAATCTTCTAAAATCCATAACTTTCGCATACGGGCTCCGTTTCTGACGTTCTTTATATGCACGCGTAGGCAGGAATATATTCTACAACTTTCGTTTAGACTTTGTCGGCTAATTTTGACTTTATTTTTAATATTATTATTTTTAACAGACTGGGACAGGAAAATCCGTTAAAAATTCATAACTTCTTCACCGGACGTCCGTTTTCGTCTGTCTTTTTACCGTTGTACTACTGTTGACGAGACCTTCGATTCTCGTTTAGGTTGTGTCGGCTAAAAATCACGCGATCTAAAATTCGAGTTTTTAGCTGTCTACTGCTAAGCTGAAACTTAGAAAAATCATAACTTCCTCATACGAAGTCAGATTTTGGCGTTCTTTTTATCAAAATTCTCGGTTTAACAAATACTACGACTTTCATTTAGATTACTAAGGCTAAAAAGTAGTTTATCAAAAACTCACTTTTTACGTCATTCGGCGCCGTGCCGGTTTTCTCGCGGATCTTCGATTGGTCATAACTTCTTCGTTATAACTCGGATTTCGATGAGGTTTTCGCCTAAATGCTTCTAATGAAATTATCAACAATTTTTAATAATAAAATTCTACTGATTTCAAATTTTATATTTTCGTTAAATTTCGATATTTGTCTTTTGATTGGAATCTCATAAGACTTCCAATATTTTCCGATTGATTCTAAACATAGTTTTACTTCATTTCTAGTAAAAAGTGTCTGTTAGAACTCAATACTCAATATCACATAATATTGCATAATATTATTTACTTAAAACACGATTTCAAAACATGTATGTTACAAATACCTCTTCGTTTTGAGGATTTCGTCCCCGAAATTACATCGATTAAAATAAATGGGGATATTTCGCTCTTATCTCATTCTTATTCTCCCAAGTATAGTTTGGGCCTCGATGGTGTTTCCACTTGACAAGCACCAACCCTACTTCTTTATTACGTAGATTAGTTGTTCTTTCATTCACGATCTCTTCAGGCTCTTCTACATATCTTAACTTATTATCCAATTTCACCTCGGATAATGGAACTATCTCATCATAGATGCTCAAGCATTTGCGCAGATAACTTACATGAAAGACATCATGAATACCTGCCAAATCTTCAGGAAATTCCAAGTGGTATGCTTGTTTAGCAATCCTTTGGATGATTTTGAAAGGACCAACAAATCTAGGACTTAGTTTTCCTTTCTTTCCAAATCGCATAAGACCTTTCCATGGGGATACCTTCAACATTACGAAATCACCCACCTGGAATTCTATTGGTCGCCTCCTCTTTTCCGTATAGGACTTTTGGCGATCCTGGGCGGCTTTCATTCTTTCTCGTACAATTTGAATCTTGTCGGTGGTGTCTTGAATCATTTCAGGGCCTCCAAGGATCTTCTGTCCTACATCACGCCAACATAATGGCGTACGACATCTGCGACCATATAATGCTTCATATGGTGACATTTTGATTGAAGCGTGGTAATTGTTATTATACGAAAATTCGACAAGAGGTAAGTATTTATCCCAGTTACCGCCGAACTCCAAGACACATGCACGAAACATATCTTCTACTGTTTGGATTCTTCTCTCCGTCTGACCATCTGTTTGGGGATGATAAGTTGTGCTGAGGGCAACTCGAGATCCCAATTCACGTTGGATACTCACCCAAAAGTGATAAGTGAAACGAATATCACGATCAGAAATAATCTTTAGTGGCACACCATGTCTCGCCACAACTTCGTCTAAGTAAACTTGTGCGTATTTCTCCTTTGGAGCCGTTTCACGTATGGCGAGAAAATATGCACTCTTAGTCAGCCGGTCGACAATTATCCAAATGTTATTATTCTATATAGCAGACTTTGGCAATTGGAGCAGCATTAGGTATAAGATCAATTCGGAATTCTACTTGCCTATCCGGGGTTAGTTCAGGCAATTCGTCGGGGAAAACATCAGGGTATTCATTAATGACGGGAACATCAATTACAATTTTCTTCCCCTCTTTTGAGATATCAACTGTATAAGCCGGATAAGTAGAATATCCCTTCGATATAAATTTACGAGTTTTTAAGAAAGAAATTATTATTTTCACCATAGACATAAATAGAATCTTCCCTTTCGATAGGGATGAGTACTATCTTTTCGTAGCACAAGAATTTTGCACGGTTCTTTGACAACCGATCCATGCCAAGAATAATATCAAAGTTGGGCAAGGAGATAGGAATTAGGTTAGCAAGAAGATTATAACCTTCAATTCCTATGACACTATCTCTATAGACTTTATCAGCAAGTAATGTTATACTTCCTATGTTATCTATATGAAATGATTGGACAAATGTGTAACAAACGATTTGAAAAGAATATTCGAACTCTTGAGACACAAAAGAATCTGAGCCATTGGAATCAAATAAGATGTGAACAGGTCTAGATTTGACGAGAAATGTACCAGTCACAATATTCAGGTTCTCGCGTGCCTCTTCTACGGTAATCTGGAATACACAGCTTTTAGCTTTTGGTACCTCCTCCTTTTTAGTTTGAGTACTCTTTGATTGTTGAACAGAAACTTGACTCCCTGCCATTTGACTAGTAAGAGTAGGGCATAAACGTTTCTTGTGGCCAGTAACACCACATGCATAGCAAGTAACATCTCTAGCTAATGATTGCTCAATCCTTTAATGAAGATCGTTATATTTCTATCGACTACCTCGACCATCTACTTCTTCAATACTCCTACTGAAGTTTCGTCACTATACAAGACATGGTTCTCTGAACCAATCAACTCCTTTCGCGGATTTATACTAATCGGACTCGATTCTTTATGACCACTAAGGTTCGAATGGAAATCGTCTCCTTAGTCATCACCGAAACAAAGGTAATGACATACTTGAACAAGAACAGAATCAATTATTAGCTTCTTAGTAACCTTGTGACTTTCCCTGATCCAAGTGTGAGTCATGTGCTTCCAGTAGTATAGGCCTCTACTACTATTCACACCTACTCATACTCGTCCCAAGTATTGTCTCGCAGTTTCCAAGTCACCATTCAAAATCACAAAGCAACTTATCACACATGAATGTGTTCAATCAAGTACTTATGACAATTTCTCGTAGACTCAATTAGGGATTTCACATTTCTATCAAACATATCTTATATTTCCTATACTCGCCTTCTAAGATTCTTCTCATGTATATGCTCGATTTAGTATATCCTAATACTTTTTCATAGGTCGATAGAAATTTTACTTCTAATTCTTCATATAAATTCTTTCTCGGGTAGTGTCTACTTTGCAATACACACTATACCAGAATTTACTCTAGTATCGTGGAGACAAACGGTCTTTAACTATCTGCATCATCTTCTAATTCATGCAAGTCACCATGTACATTTGTTCATTTCTGTATATGAGTTAGTCTTCTTTCAAGTCTACTTCATAGGAATCCATCCTAGGAAATCTGTATTATAGTTGCATCTCAGCATGTTCTACTAGCTTCAACTTGATTCTCTGTCATTCCTAACTACAACATCTCTTCTCATATAATAATATGAGTGTATATCTTCTTCAACTAAGTACTCTACCTTACTCTAACAAGTAAGCCACTTAGCCTTTTCACAACCAAATAACCTATTTCACCATCCTAATCATGTATGTTAAAGTCGGTTTAACACACAATGGAATTTCCATAAGGATGTGATAGAAGTCGTTCAGTATTATTAAATACTAAGTCTGAACATCTTGTATAGGATTACTACTCGAACTGCATACTACATCAGTTTCGATATTGTCGAAGTATTTATCACCATCTTCGGTTCTTTCTACTCTATAAGCAATTATTGCTTCATTCTGGACAGCGGTGGAACAACTTCATCAGTTATGCCAAAACATTCATCTCGTCCGAATGTACTTCGAATACACAACATTCTTCCAACGGTGTTATTATTTCATTAAACATAGTTTGAATGTACAACACCACTCTATAGGTATTAATACACTATTTACGATATCAATTGATAAATATTATTTTACGATGTCCCTCGATCGTTTATCTATAAAATTATCGATACCAATTATCATAAGTCTTTTTATCACTTCAAAAAGCTTCATATCAGTTCTAATACATAATTTTTTTTAAATCTGGAATACATAAAATTTCCTCTTCCATACTATGGTCGGTAACAGACCTTAAATTTTCTCAAGTAATAGCAATATAGGTAAGCAACCTAAGGCATGCTATATTTATTTATTATTTAGCACATATTAGAATATAAGGCATATCTCCTCTAATATTCTAGTGCTTGTCCATTTAGGTATTCAACCTAAAGTATACTTGACACACATCGTATCATTATCACTTAACAATTCATGTTTAAGTCTAGAAATTCTCAAAATTCCTAGTTCACTTAAACTAATTTTCTGAAAATTTTGAAGTAACTTAATATTGTAGAATACTAGGGTTTATCACTACCCAATACCCCACTTAAATCTTTCCTATTGTTTGTATCCATATACTTACAAATGACTCCGTTCATATATTGAACGTTAGACGGTTTAAGTCTAAATACCAATCCGTGATATTTAGTTCACTAAACTAGTGCTATGATACCATGATTGAAAGAACCCTTTTCTAAACTTTCATATTTCTGAAAGACCCAAACTTTCATACTCGACAATTGTTACCCCAAAACATGCTACTTGCATATTCATAAAAACAATATTTTACATTGATAACTTGTTTACATAAGACTGGATACAAACCGACTATTATAAATTTTTATATGTTACATAACTTCCCAGGATACTATAAGTTATACATACATGATTACTATATACAATAGTTTCAAACTATTCAAAATCTTCTATCAGTATATAACTATACTGGTTGCTTATTGCCTGCAATTGTTAAACATTGAGAGGGGTAAGCGGTGACGCTTAGTGAGTTCAATAATAGATACCATATAACGTTATGCCATATATATACTTCAATATGGCAGAAGCAAAGAGGAACAAGGAACAACAAAGGCATATGTGAATCATGTGACAAACTTTCCATATCAATCAATGATTTGATTCGAAGATATACGATCAATGAGACATGACAATTTCTATACTTGATATACATCAATAAAGCTTCGGCCCAACTGGCACAGAAGACATACACTTTCTGATTTAAACATTTCGGTAGATTTCAGGCTTATAGCCCTGTCTAACCATCTGTCAATGCCATAGAATAGAAGTCATTCTCTTACGGAGACATGCTCTACATGGCCAGAGGCTACGTACCAGTACCACCGTGAATCTAAGTCCTTTCACTGATCACATGGTTAAAGGTATAGCTTTGCTATCATAAATAGCATGGATAAAAATAACACGGGAAAATAACCCAGAATAATAACACTGAAAAGCACATAGCACATATAACACATAACATAAAATTGTTCCTATATATTAAACTCATCGTGAAATAACCAGGGGTTAAAATAGTAAATTAGGCAGCACTTCGGCTCTAAATATAACTTCCTTCGTTGAAATCCGGAAGATTTATTGAAAACCGGGCTCTGCGAAGGTAGAGCTTCAAACCGAAAAGATAAATTTCTCGGGCTTCTCGGGCACTTCGGGGTGTCTTTCGGGTGTTGGAAATGATTTCGGGGCTTCGGGGGAAGTCAAAATAGCTAAAATATTGATTTAGGGGTCAAAATTGGCAATTTTCCAAAATTACTCGGGAAGGCTAGCAGCCTTCTATTTATAGGAGGGGAGATGCAAGGTTCGGCCGAAGGAAGGGAGAGTCACCGGACACGCGACAGCGACGGAGCGAGCCACGAAGCAACGTCGGACGTCCGTTTTCGTCTGACGCGCATTGGAGAATCAAGCGATCTAAAATTCTCGTTTAGGTTGTGTCGGCTAAAAATCACGCGATCTAAAATTCGAGTTTTTAGCTGTCTACTGCTAAGCTGAAACTTAGAAAAATCATAACTTCCTCATACGAAGTCAGATTTTGGCGTTCTTTTTATCAAAATTCTCGGTTTAACAAATACTACGACTTTCATTTAGATTACTAAGGCTAAAAAGTAGTTTATCAAAAACTCACTTTTTACGTCATTCGGCGCCGTGCCGGTTTTGTCGCGGATCTTCGATTGGTCATAACTTCTTCGTTATAACTCGGATTTCGATGAGGTTTGCGCCTAAATGCTTCTAATGAAATTATCAACAATTTTTAATAATAAAATTCTACTCATTTCAAATTTTATATTTTCATTAAATTTCGATATTTGTCTTTTGATTGGAATCTCATAAGACTTCCAATATTTTCCGATTGATTCTAAACATAGTTTTACTTCATTTCTATTAAAAACTATCTGTTAGAACTCAATACTCAATATCACATAATATTGCATAATATTATTTACGTAAAAGACGATTTCAAAACGTGTATGTTATATTTTATTATTATTATTATTATTATTATTATTATTATTATTTAAAATACCAATTATTTTTTAATATAATATAATCTACTTTGTAGTTTTAGGTTATTTTAAACTATTATTATTTTTACTTAATTAAAAACTATTTGTTTGAAAAAATTTCATTATTATATTTAAAAAAAGTTATCATACTTTAGTATTGTACTTTTACTTCTGTCCTTAAATCTATGATATGTTGGAAGGGAATGAAGGGTCCAAGTAAAATAGTGATTTAAAATTCAAAGTTATAGTAATTGTTATGTACTAAGAAGAATCTTTAAAAAAAACATGTTAAGAGTGGGTTAGGGAGTGGAGAGTATTACACATGAAGTATATTTTTTCACTTATATTTTCTTATAAAAGTATTAATATTTTCTTTAGTTTTTTACTTTAACTTTACGGTGAAGAACGAATAGAAAAAATTAAATTGACTAATGTAACACATAATGAATGTATTTTTATAACACATAAATAATCCTTGGTTTTCAACAATAACGCCATATCATATTTAAAATTATTCCTTCTAATTCGTCATTATCATCACCAATTTGGAATAATAATTGTAAACTCTTTTTATCAAAATCAATTATCAAAAGTTCTATCGATGTTATTTACAAAAAAATAAACAATAGAAACTAACATAATATATAACTAATAACATAAAATACATGTTGAATAATGTTCTATTGGACAGAAAAATAGATTATCTTAACGTAAAAGAGAAAGACGCCATGAAGATACATACATGTTAACAAAGTTAATTGCTCTAACTAATAAATAGCTTAAATGTTGATTTACCAAAAGCTCATGAGAAGTAATTATCAGTCTCACTTCATTCTCTTTTTATTATAAAAAGATCTATAACACATAAAAATAGAAAAATGTCTCAAGTATACCGTCACATAAATACCCAAATTTGAAGCTTGGTTAATATATAAAACTTTACATGCACCAAATTTGTATTTACTTCCATTTACATTTTGAAAAGTTGCAATTGCTCTCCTACATCCATGGAACCACTCACATAACTCTTCAAACTCTACAAATATAATCTATCATTTTGTGTTGACATACATGCATTATGCAAGCTCCAATGTTCTTATATAGGCTAAATATTTCATTTAACCCATAAATTAAATAGCATGATTTGAAGAGTTTGGAAGTTACAAATCACAGCATTTCAATTAATCATAAATTAAATTATATAAGTTGATTAGTCTTGGGAGTTTCAAATGCATGAGGTTCAAATTATATATGTTGAATAGTCTTGGGTGAAGAACGAATAGGAAAAAGGAAATTGACTAATGTAATAAGATATAATACAGTACTTATTTTTATTACTATAAAAAAATTTTAAAAATGGAATAAATACATATAAAATTTGCGAGAACATAATAAATGTATTTTTATAACACATAAATAATCTTTGGTTTTCAACAATAAAGTCATATCATATTTAAAATCGTTCGTTCAAATTCGTCATTCTCACCAACAATTTGAAATAATAATTGTAAACTCCTTTTATCAAAATCAATTATCAAAAGTTCTATCGATGTTATTTATAACAAAATAAACGATAGAAACTAATATAGTACTAATAGCATAAAATACATTTTGAATAATGTTCTCTTGGACAGAAAAATAGATTGTCTTAACATAAATGAGAAGAATGACATAAAGATACATACATGTTAACAAAGTTAATTGTTATAACATTTAAATAGCTTAAATGTTGATTTACCAAAAGCTCATGAGAAGTAATTATCAATCTCACTTCATCATCTTGTGATTACAAAAAGATCCATCACACATAAAATTAAACAAAATTGTTTCGAGTATACCCAAATTTGAAGCTTGGTTAATGTATAAAACTTTACATGCACCAAATTTGCATTTACTTCTATTTACATTTGGAAAAGTTACAACTGCTCTCTTACATCGACGGAACCACTCGCGTAACTCTTCAAACTCTACCAATAAAATCTATCATTTTGTGTTGACATACATACTATATGTAAGCTACAATGATCTTATATATGCTAAATATTAAATTTAACCCAACAATTAAATAGTATGATTTGAAGAGTTTTGGAAGTTACAAATCACAACATTTTAATTAATAATAAATTAAATTATATAAGTTGAATAGTCTTGAGAGTTTCAAATGCATGAGATTCAAGAAAAAATGTTTGCTTTATAAGATACTAGACGAATTCCCGCGCGTTACACGACGCAAGTTAAAAATATATTATTAGAATATTGAAATATATATGTTTATAATGGTTATGTTATTGAAATTAACTTTGACATAATATTTTTACACTAATTTATATATAAATTTATATATATATATATATATATATATATATATATATATATATATATATATAATCTCAACTATTTTTAACAATAATAATCATGTACATCAACCCACCTTCCTCATTAACAAAATTAAATATAATTATCTATTTAGTATTATTTTTAACAATTGTTATGATTGATTAATTTAAATTTTTACTTATACAATTATTTTCTAATTTCATTAATGATCTTAATTTAAAATACACTTTATTTGTAGCTAACGTTATGTAATTTATAATTTGATGTTATTATTATTTAAAATGATTGTTCATTAATTTTAAACTACTTATTATTATTAATAAGTTAAAGAAGACTTTTAAGAAACACTTAATAGTATTATTCAAATATGAAACATATACTACATAATAAATTGATAAGATTGATAATTTGCATTTCAAAAGAGACTTGCATGGATAATATGACATATCCATGATTTTTATAAATTGATTTTATTATTTATAACTATTGTTCGTTAATTTTAAAAACACTTATTATTAATAATAAGTGAAAGAAAAATTTTAAAAAACACTTATTATTATACTTCAAATGTAAAACATATACTAAAATATAAAGTAATAAGATAGACAATTTGCATTTTAAAAGAGACTTAATTATTGCTTTGAAGCAACACAAACATACAAACATATATATAATATTTAATTAAATATTATCTATATCACATTCCATAACATATGATCGATAACATTAATCTAATATAATTTACATTAAAAATTTCAACCACAACATACAATGATTGTTTTAAAATAATACTTAAACCAAGGAAAAAAAAGAATTAGTACATAACCCACTTACAAATTAAAAACTTTAACATAATAAATGGCTTGAAAAATGTTCCAAAGCCCTCAAACCAACACAAAAACCTTTAGACTTGTTTTATTTGTGAATTTTGTATGTGATTGATATTTGTGTGTCTACTAAAAAAGATTGACCTTTTATAGTAGACTATCCATTAATTGGTTATTAAACATCTTATCTAAGTTATAAACCTTTGAATGGTAAATCATTATTAAAAGACTTTTGAGTGGCATTCATTCAAATAAGAGGTTTCAAATGAGTATGGTTTGAGTAAAATGCATCATGAGAGTTTCAAATGAATGTGGCATTCATTCATATTTATACATGTAAAATCAATGTCAATAACAAAACAAACTCTATTGTTAACATATTAGTTTTATTAATTTTAATAAATTTATATCATTAGTTATTTCGACTATTAATTAATGATTTTATATACCGTTTTAAAGTCGTATGATAAAATAAATACTACAACTTTTGATGATATTATAGAACGTTAGAAGTTGTGAAAATTATATATAAAATGTATGCCGATTTGTATATAAAACAAATAACAAATAATATGAAAAACACTATAGCTTTTAATAAAATAAAAACACTACAACATAATAACATTTACATCAAACAAAACTTATTAAACACTTATAAATCATTCAAAATGAATATTAAGAAATCAACATACATTTGATATATAGAAACATTATTATAAATAATTTGTGTTGAAATAACCACTGATGCGACAAAACTTATTTTTTTCAACTCTTTCATTTTGAATCATAAATCTTTTCAAACATATGATTTTTTTAATCAAAACTTATTTATATAGTACTAATATAGCTACAATGTGTATAATAAATAAGTGGAAAATAAAAAAACCATTGCACATTAATAACCATAAGTTAAAAAAAAACTTTGAATGTAGTGGAAAATATAAAGGCAAATTACATTAAATTTGAAATCATAATTACATTTAAATAAAAAAAAACAATTGAGTTGTAGTGAGAGTTTTAAACTCTTGATTTGTGTCCAATAATGTAATATAAATATTAACAATTATATGTTATAAAAACAAATATTATAAGTATTTATCATTGAAATAATAATTTTTATACTAAGTTGTAACTAATATTATAACAATTTTAAGTATACGATAAGAAAGATATAAAAAGTTGTGTTTAAATCAAATTGAATAAAGTTTTTGATTTAAAATTATTTTAAACTATAGGTATTTTTAACTAATTTATAAATAATTTATTTGAATATTTTTTATTTCCTATATTATTATTATTATTATTATTATTTCAAATAACAATAAGTTTTTTAATATAATATAATTTATTCTTTAGTTTTACGTTATTTTAAACAATTATTACTTTTTACTAAATAAAAACTACTTATTTGAAATTTTTTATTATTATATTTGAAAAAACTATCATATTTTTTTATTGTACTTTCATTTTTTTTTTCCTTAAAGCTATGAAATATTGGAAGAGAATGAACGGTCCAAATAAAATGGTGATTTGAATTTCAAAACTATAATAATTGTTATGTACTGCAACCAATCTTAAAAAGAATATGTTAAAAGTGAGTTAGGGGAGGTGGAGTGTTGCACTTGAAGTATATTTTTATCACTTATATTTTCTTATGAAAATATTAATATTTTATTTATTTTAATTTTCTTTTACGATAAAGAACGAATATAGAAAAAGGAAATTTACAAATGTAATAAGATAATTTATTTTTATTACTATACAAACATTTAAAATTGGGTACATTCATATAATTTTTGGTAGGATATAAAGAATTCATTTTTATAATAAAGTCATATCATATTAAAAATCATTCGTTCTAATTCGTCATTATCACCAATAATTTGGAATAATAATTATAAACTCCTTTCATCAAAATCAATTATAAAAAAAAACTCCATCGATGTTATTTACAACAAAATAAGCAATAGAAACTAACATAGTATATACATATCATAAAATACATGTTGAATAATGTTCTCTTGTACATAAAATATATTTTCTTAACATAAAAAAAGAGAGAGACAACATAAAGATAGATACATGTTAACAAAGTTAATTGCTCTAACTGATATATAGTTTGATGGTTGATTTACCAAAAGCTCATGAGAAGTAATTATCAATCCCACTTCATCATCCTGTGATTATAGAAATATACATAATACATAAACTTAAAAAATGACCTCAAGTATACCTTTACAAACATACCTAAATTTGAACATTGGTTAATATCTAAAACTTTACATGCACCTAATTTGAGTTTACATGAATTTATATTTGGAAAAGTTGCAATTGATTTCTTACATCCATGGAACCCCTCACATAACTCTTCAAACCCTACAAATATAATCTATCATTTGGTGTTGACATACGTGCAATATGTAATCTAAAAATTTCTTATATAGGCTAAATATTTCATTTAACTCGTCAATTAAATAGCATGATTTGAAGAGTTTTAAGAGTTACAAATCACAATATTTCAATTAATCATAAATTAATTGTATAAGTTGAATAGTCTTGAAAGTTTCAAATGCATGAGGTTCAAGGAAAAATGGTCTTGAAGTTTCAAACGCATGAGATTCAAGGAAAAATGCTAGCTTTATAAGATATATAGATAGATAGATAGATAGATATAGATAGATATAGATATAGATAGATATAAATATAGATATAGATATAGATATAGATAGATATAGATATAAATATGGATAAAGATAAAGATATAGATATAGATATAGATACAGATATAGATATAGATAAATATATAGATAAAATATGAAAACGAAATAGGACATTTAAAAACTTAAACATTATAAAGCAAATATAATAAAAATATGATTTTCCTCACGAATGAGGTATGATGATATTGATTCTTATGCTACTAGTGAATTTGTAGAACCTTGCATGTATTCATCATATAGTGCAAAAAAGACATCCTCAACCAGATTTAAGTTTGATGAACTCGTATAACTTTTTATAACTAAAGTCAACAAAAATAAACTTATATCGTGGATCAAGAGTTGGTCATAAATACACATAGAAAGAGAGAGTAAATAGAGAGAATGGAAGCCAAAGAGAGACATACAAATGTGAGGGTCTGGAGCAACGACCAAAGAGAGGGGTGCACATTATGTTTATGCGTCACCCATAGATGCGTTGAATGGATAGCGGAGCCGTTAACGTTGAATCATTGTTCGTTGAGCGTTGATGGCTAAATAGTTGATTCGTGAGTATTGAGTCGTGACTGTGTGATTTAGGCTTAGGACAAACCAACAAAGGGAAAGAAACCGAAAGCTAAGGAAAACGCTTGCTTAGTTGCTTGTGTTTACTTATGTATGAAATTACATATTAGTCCTTTACGCATTTGTTTAATAAATATGTTTTTTCATTTATTTTTTTAATCTGATAAAATAAACAGGCTGTCAGGTCAACCCACAAAATTATTTGTCAACCCGAACAAGATCCATATAATAAAACGTGTTACGAGGATTGAGTGTTGGTGTGTTAGAAAACCCAACCCAAATCTATTTATTTGCATGTCGAGTTCGTGTGGAGTTTCGTGCTGCATCGAGAATTGTCGGCATTTACATAAAACTCGATTTATAAACCTTTAAAACATTAAATATACAAATAAAATTAAACATAAATATAACATTTTTAACATCACAACCACACATACGATTTTGCATTTATAAAACTACACATAATATAACCATAGTTTGATGAGCATACAATTAAATTGTCCAATCTCGACAATCATGAAATGGTTAATTGTGGAAAATATAAATAGTTAAGGTACTAAAGTAAACATATGATGAAAGAAGAGGGCTGAACTGTCCATTAATACCAAAACCGCCAATTTACATATCACACCCTCGTTTTAAGCTTTTCATTTTGCAACCCTCCCTGTGTCATCCGAGAAACAGAGAGACAAAGAATGGCTGATCAAATAGCGAAAGGTGAAGAATTCGAAAAACAAGCAGAGAAGAAGCTTACCGGATGGGCTTTCTTCGGTTCTAAGCATGAAGATGCTGCCGATTTATTTGAAAAAGCTGCCAATTTTTATAAACTCGGAAAATCCTGTAAGTTTTCAATGCCCTCACCAACAAACAATCTAATTGTAATGGATTCGATTGAGTTTATTGTATTATTAATTTCGTTTTTTGTTTTGATTTTGATGTATATAAAATTTCATCTGAATGATTTATGTTCGTTGAGGTTTGTAGGATCTATCTTCATATTGATCTGATATTGACGTTTTGATTGAGAGATTAACGTTTTCATCATGATGCATTACATTCGTGATTATCCTTTTCCGTTTTACGACGTTTTATAGTTAATTAATTTATGATTGTAAACATCAAACGGGAAACTATTCGATTGAATTCTCTTTTTCTCTCACAGAACTTTACAATGTCTATTTTTCACTTCCTTCGTTCCACCACAATGATCACAATATAACTTTGAATGTCAAATGTGTTTCGTTTCACCTTCAAAATTGATAAAGGCTTTAAGCTTTTAGCGAATTTTGTTCAAACTACATCGAAATTCAAAACAAGTCCTGCAAATTTGTTTAAAACTCGAGATAGATTCCATATCTATATTCAATTACGTGTAGATCATTAGGGTTGAATATGTAGTGGGGGTGAAATTGAAAACCTCGTTACTTGATGATATAACGGCATCTAGAGATAGACATACACAGTTGAGGTTTTGCTATAAATTGGGCATGATTACGAACATATGTATTCATCGCTAACACGAGACATGATTTCTCAGGGGATCAAGCTGGAGCAGTATATGTCAAATTGGCTGAATGCTATCTGAAGGTAAGCGCTTCACAATTTCGAGCCCTAATTTCATGCATCCACTAAAATCCTACATTGATAATTCCTTTCTATTTACAGTTGGATAGCAAACATGAAGCTGCTAATGCTTATGCTGATGCAGGACACTGCTATAAGAAAACAAACAGCACAGGTGTTAATCTTTTCGGCTTCCATCCATGATTTTACTAAACTCATAAACCATATGGAATCTTTTGTTCTTTATCCTCCAAATTACAATCCAAGTTGTATCAAAGTTTAAAGAAGTCTATTTTCATATTGTTGGAAACTTATCAGAGTGCATAAAAAACCTAGAGCAATCATTAGATATATTCATGGAAATTGGAAGGCTTGGCATGTCTGCAAGATACTGCAAGGTACACAATTCCTGAATCTCTTTCTTTCACTGAATACAAGTCTTCATTTCCATTACAATATTTCTTGTTTTTATGCAGGAAATAGCTGAGTTATATGAACAGGAACAAAACATGGAGAAATCAATGGCTTACTATGATAAAGCAGCTGATCTTTATCAAGGTGAAGAAGTCAGCAGCTCTGCAAATCAATGCAGACTCAAAATTGCACAATTTGCTGCTGAACTTCAACAGTAAAACCTTCTTTTTCTTTTTCTTTTTTAAAAGCAAAATATAATATGCTCAAGTTATGTAAAGTGATAAGTAATTATATTCAAGGATTAATTTTTACTGATAGATATCAGAAAGCAATTGAGATTTATGAAGACATATCAAAGCAATCACTGAACAATAATCTGCTTAAGTATGGAGTTAAAGGGCATCTACTGAATGCTGGAATTTGTCAACTCTGTAAAGGAGATGTTGTTGCTATTACAAATGCATTGGACAAATATCAGGTAAAAAAGTGAATTTTTTTTTTTTTTTAATTATTATTTACCTTTGTGGTTGGAGATATTTTCACTGTATTTCCTTTTGTAGGATATGGATCCAACTTTTTCAGGATCACGTGAATACAGATTGCTCGCGGTAAGTTACTTTATTACCCTTGTGTAGGTGGGAATCCATATATGAGGTCGAGGGTATTTTCGTCTTTTTTGTATTGATGGGATCTTTGTTGTCTATGGCAGGAATTGGCTGCTTCGATTGATGAGGAAGATATTGAGAAATTTACTGATGCAATCAAGGAATTTGATAGCATAACTAAGCTGGTAATATTTCTGATTATTCTATCATCATGTTAGGTTTTGTGTTATTTATTTGTTAATATTATGAAAATGACCATTTTGCCCTTGTGATGGAACGAAATTTGCTTATATTCCTAGCTGTTGCTAGACTTATGATAGAAAGTATGGTAAATTGTTCATTTTCTTTTTCGTCTTCTTAATTAGTTAATGTCAGGAAATGACCATTATGCCCCTATGAAAACATACTTTTCAAGAACCAAAAATAGTTACATCCATAGTTATTGTTACTTGTTAGTATTTCATTTTGTGAATCTTGACTTATGATACTTTATATTTGGTAAATTACATTTTTCATCCCTATGGTTTGTTGACTTTTACAAATTATTTCCAGTAGTTCCTTTTTAACAATTTTCGCCCTTGAAAAGTAATTTTTTTTTCATGCTTCTAGTCTTTTAATCGTCTAAGTTAATTTCATTCTTTAATATTATGAAAATGACAATTTTGACCCTGTTTTTTCATCTTCTTCTTCAGTTATTATATGAAATGACTTTTTTGCCCCTATGAAAAGCTTTACAGGGAAGAAAAATGCTTACAATCATTTTGTTATATGTGAACAACACAGGATGCATGGAAGACAACTCTTTTGTTGAGAGTAAAGGACATGCTGAAGGCTAAGGAATTGGAGGAAGATGATCTTACTTGAGTCCCTTTATATTTCTTAAAAGAAAAAAAAAAAAAAAACAAATATATTCACTTGATTTGTTAATTCATTATTGCTTACAATTTCTTGCCTTGTATTGGGCCTCATTGTAGCCTTGTTAATATTGTGCTTATGTGATTGTCAATTGGGAGATTTGTCACACCTCAATATTACTCAAATATTGGTGACATAATTTTGTATGGATACATCAATTGATGCAATTCAAACATAATTTTATATACCATTTGTTGTGTTTTTAACTACCTAGTTAACTAAATGATGAATGATTAATGTTGAGATCGAGTGAGTAATTATATAATAAACGAAAACAATGGCAATGAGTGAATATACATTAAGTGCACCCATTTACTTAGCTCTTATTTTGTGTTCCTTACTTTCTAGATCACATAATACACACCAACAAGTGTAAGCTTACACTCAATGAATCCACGAGTTTAGGCCATTGATATAGATATAAGCATTTGATATAAGCCATGTTTAATAAAACCATTAACATGTAAAAGTTCCATGCAAGGGATTTATCCTACAGTTCCATACAATTGACTCGAAGGCTTGTTGGGTGTGAGACAAACAAATAAAAAGAATAACGTAATGATAAATATACACCTAATTGAACACACAAGGATTCGTATGAATGGAAGTAGTGTTCGTGCCCTTAGGGATACATATTAACAAATTATGTCAAGATGTTCAAACATGGAGGTTATCGATACGTGAATAAGAGAGAAACAATGGGGGAGGGGGTTAATTTTAGAAACTACTGTTGTAAGCATGATATATGATAAATATAAATTTAGAGAATAAAAAACATTCCAACATTAGAGTTACCTTCTAATAAGATTCGGCTTATCATCTTTAGTGATTATGTTTAATGATCCTTCAAAGAATGATGCATATTGATATGAGGTGTTTGACCGTTTAACAACTCTTCTTATTTGTTTGAACAAATGCAGCTCATTGGTTAAGCCTAACATGCTACTCTAAATTCTAGTAGTTCTAAATATATATTGTAATGATGATGATGGAAATGCCAAGTATAATAAATACTTATGTCGTTCGAAATGCTTAAATTATATTATATGAATCTATAATGAAATTAAAATATATTTTACAACAACAATTGCTTGTTCTAATTATATAGAATTAAAAGTTATATTAGGATTCTAAATCTTGATGAACTTTATTAAGTCCAAGAAGATCTCTAACATAATCACTTCCCGTATAAGTACTTGAAACAAAGTTCAAAAGATAAACTCTAATGACGAAATTGTCGTGATTTAGCCACATATAATGACTAAATCATCACAATTAGCTAGAGGCTTGTCCTCTTTTCCAAAAAAAAATATCAAGTAATTTAATAAATAAAATGTTAATTTTTACTTACAATCAAAAGAAAATATATTTTTAACTCAAAAGATAATATCTTCTAAAGAAAATCGCGATAAATCTTTTTGAAATTGAAGCATAAAAAAAACATGTTTTATGGAAGTAATTACAATAGTTCTCATGGTGACCGGAGCATATTACTAGATAAGCTAAAATCAACACGGCCGTGTGGCCTATTAAAATGTCATGACCCTGTCTCAACACGACTGCATGATCGACAATCCTTTGTAAAACTCAACACAACCATTTTGAGCTTTGGTGCCTTCTAACCTTGAAAGATAATTATTTCTAGATGCATTGACTTTGATGAAAACGCCGTGCCTCTCCATAACTCCATCTAATCCTCCCTTATATAACTTTCTTGATAATTACTTGGATGTGTCTCCCATCATACCTTCATTATGTTCCATCACCTCTCGGAGCTGTCACCCCAACCCAATCCCCACTTCCTAAAACAATTCAACTGACACCCCAACCCAACCCATCCCACTTCCCCTCAGTCACGTAATGCTCACCCGTACCCATTGTTGTAAAAGTTGGTCAACTCGACTGAATACTCGACAAGTACTCGAAACCCCACGAAGCGAGTTTGTGGAAATATCAACCTAAAAAATCGGAATGGGTCTAACCTTAACTCTGCCTTCATTGTTTCATTCTCACCATCTTTCTATCTTTTTAACTTTTTGCTAGATTTTAGTAAAAAAGAAAGTATTTTTTCAAAATTCCAGAATTATTCATCTGATTTATGAGTTATTTTTGAAATCCCATAATATTTTTTTTGTCTGCAATCCTGCAACTCAGAATGAATTTTTTTTCTTAGAAAAGTACTTTTGAATTTACATGAAGCACTCCTAATTACCCATTCCTGAAAATTTGGCTAATTTCTTAAAAGAATGGGTTAACACTCAATTTTACCATATAAACCCCCTACTTAATTATTCAATTGTTCTTATGGGCTCTTTAGGTCATACATGTTAATTCAGAGTTTATATTTGTAGCTGCTTCGATCTAAGAGGATCGATTCTGTAAAAAGACAATAGTCGGTCAGACGCTGTCGTTTGACCGCTACTTTTTCTCACCTTTCCGCCATTTGGTCATCTTCTCGAAGGGCACAGTCACACAAAGAATATTTATATGTAGACATAGTCAACATACCCGGTCTTCATTCGTGCTTTCGTATAAGATTCAGTTTTCCCTCCGTGACAGGTATTATTATCAAATATCCTATATCAATGGCGAAGAAAACAACTCCAACTAATCTTCTCCTACAGGTACGCTCCTACTTCCTTCTCATAATTTAATAATTCGTATTGTTTTTTGATGTTTGCAACATACACAGACATGTATGCTTCGACTGCTTTAACATGATTTCAATTATTGATCGAGCTCGTGAATTTTCACCATGTTAGAAGAATTAGATGCTAGGGTTTTAGCGGAGATTGTATTGTTGTTGCTCGGTGTTTGTTCTGTGCATGGTTCCAGTAATTCAAAAATCAAAATCGACATGATTTTAGATCGGTAGTTTCAGAACAATATAACTTGTTAGCGTATTGAGATTTAGCAGTTTGTTCGATCTACACAAGTAGCTCGTAATATTAGGCAGTAATTAAACGATGAAGAAATTTTGGTGTCTTAGTTCGATTCCAACTGTTTTTTGAGTTACGAATCGATGTGAGATTTCATTTGCTAGAAATTTAAGAAGAACAGACTTCTAATTCTAGTTTTTTGATATTAGCTGAATGCTGTTGTCAATTTCTCTCTGATAACTAAATGAATCCTCCAAATTTCAATTCATGGAATGACATAATTGTGTATTCATTTTTCTTTGTATATAAAATGACTCTAAATTATGTGTCTCTTTCCAGCCTCTGCAAGTGCAGCACACCGCTGCCACATTTGCCCATTATACTCAAGGAACTTGAATATCAACTTAAGGGCAAATTGGGCAATCCACATTCAAAAGGTCAAAATAGTCAGATCACAATATAATCTCTTCAATGGATGATGAATCTAATGAGCACAGATGTACGACTTCTGTTTCTCCACTCCATCAAAAGGGACTTCTTGGTGAAGATCATAATCAAAATCAAAATCAAGATGATGATAGTCATAAAAAGTCAACTTTCTTTAAACTTGGTAAACAAGGCTCCCCTTGTGTAAAATTCCAACGTCTTGCCCCTGAGAAAGATGTTAATGCACCTTCATGTAATCATACTTTTCGAGGAAGTGTTCATAGGGTTTTCAACAAGAAAATCAACTGGAAATCCCTTCAAACCATGGCTAAAGAATGGATCTCAAATCCAATAAACATGGTTCTCTTCATTTGGATCATTTGTGTTGCTATTTCAGGAGCGATTCTCTTCCTTGTTATGACAGGTATGTTAAACCACGCCCTTCCAAAAAAATCCCAAAGAAACACATGGTTCGAAGTCAACAACCAAATTCTAAATGCCCTTTTTACCCTCATGTGTCTCTACCAACACCCTCATCGCCTCTATCACCTCATACTCTTATCAAAATGGAGACCACAAGACATTTCCAAATTAAGAAACTCATATTCCAAAAATGGAACTTACAAACCCAACGAATGGGCCCACATGATGGTTGTTGTTTCACTACTTAACCTCAATTGTTTCGCACAATACGCGTTATGTGGACTCAATGTTGGGTACAAAAGATCAGAAAGACCTGCAATTGGAGTAGCACTGACTGTTTCCATAGCAATCAGTGCCCCTGCAATTGCAGGTCTTTACAGTGTCATGAGTCCTTTAGGAAAGGACTCTGACACTGACACTAACAATGTTTCAGACGAAGAATCCCAAAAAAGGATTCAATCGTCTGAAAAAAGATTCTTGTTAAGTGAAAGTAACCCGAAATGGAGCGGGGGTATTTTCGATTTTTGGGAGGATATCTCATTAGCATACCTCTCATTGTTTTGTAGTTTTTGTGTTTTTGGGTGGAATATGGAGAGACTAGGGTTTGGAAATATGTATGTTCATATGACAACGTTTCTTCTCTTTTGTTTGGCTCCATTTTGGATATTTACATTGGCTGCTGTTAATATTGAGAATGAGATTGTGAGGGAGATTTTGGGAATTACAGGGGTGTTTTTGTGTTTATTTGGTTTGCTTTATGGTGGATTTTGGAGGATTCAAATGAGGAAAAGGTTTAATTTGCCTTCTTCTGATTTTTGTTGTGGGAATCCGGGAGTTAGTGATTGTGTATTGTGGTTATGTTGTTGTTGGTGTTCACTTGCTCAGGAGGTTAGGACTGGAAATAAATATGATGTTTTGGATAATAAGTTTTATAGGAAACCAGAGGGTGAGATGTCTATATCGCCTTTGCCTCGAGAAGAACAGTTAAATTACCGATCTACCCCTAGTCCTACCACATTATTACACGAATACAAGAGTTCGAATATTGAAGAAGGTTCTTCTTCAAGAGGTAATGATTCAACTCTAGAACCACCTATTCCATCCTTTATACATAGAGACTCCACGTAAAAAAAAAAAAAACACAAACAAACTTAGTTTAAATATTGTTAATTTGTTATTATTTGTTCTTTGAAATTAGTGTGTTTTTGAAGTTCCCTTTAGAATCTTAGATTTTTGTATGATTTTATTTTTTCTATTCATTTCGTTGTTGAATTATATGTATATAAATTTGAGATTTTGGTATTTACAAATTTATAATAACATTAAAAGCACTTATGTTTTCATCCATCTTTGGTTATATTTGCAACTGTTCTTTTGATTATTTGTGAAAGAAATATAGAGAGGGAATTTTAGGAGATCTTGATATTTTCTATTTGATGAATGAAATATAGAGAAAGAGATGAATGGAATTGTTCATTTCATAGGAATGAAAAAAAAGAAAATTGTTTGTTGTCCTACTAATAAATGGATTATTCCTACAAGAATATGACTCCTATTTTTAAAATTTTTATTCTTTATCTAGGGTGTGTGTGTGTTTTTAATTCCATCATGGAAGGTAACGAAAGATTGCGATATGACCTATTTTTATGTATGTAAATTGTAATGACACATTTTTTTTTATTAAGTCACAATTTTATATTATAACTTATTTGGGGTTTAATGAGCTTTTATTGAAATTTTTATCCTTGTGAGTTAAATCTCGTTAATTATAATTAAACTATACATAGAATAGTATAAAAACTATACTTTGTATTTACAAATAAGATAAAAAAAATTCATATGAAAATTCATTCAATTTCTACAGCAAACCAACCAAACATGATCGTTGAATGTAGCGACTCATTCCATTGTCTTGTTTATTCCATTCCATTCGTTGTTATTCCATTCCATTCTTCCGCCATTCCCATGGCATTTCGGGATTTGATGAAGCCCACAACCAAATTTTCTTAGCTCCCACATTTTTCTCCCACTAACATCATCAAACCAAGTCCCCCATTTCATAACTCAAAAAGCCTCATTGTTTTTCTTAACACAATCACATAAGTGAACTTAACTTCCCTAATTCTGGCCTTTTGTCATAGGCGGTGTAGTGCCATGCTAGTCCTTTCTTCAACATTAATTTCTATAGAATTCAATCTTCCATTTTGGTTGCTTTACAATTTTAGGTTCTATGATGCAAAGTTACCTGTACAAATGTACCTTTTATAGTAAATATCCCCAACAAAACGCCCATAACGATCTTCATTAAAGATCAACATTTTCAAACACTTCCCATTAATTATCTTCACCAATTCATCTTTCGCTTCTTCCCATAAGGCATGGCACTTTCTGGTGCATCTATTCCCTTGCCTCCATTTACTCATATTACACCAAATAGAAAAAAAAATCATGAAATGTCTAGTTTCATCTCTCTCTATCACATCATTGTACTTTTAAAATCTACCAATTATAGCAATTTTATTCAAATATAAAGCCATGTCCATTGCTATATAAGGCCCTAATAAGAAAAAGGAGTAAATGAAAAAAATAGCAACACACTTTTGTTTATTTATATATGTTATAATACACAAATCCGATACTTTTGTGCTAGAATTTCTTCGGCCATGTGTCATAACACAATTAAGAGCAAAAGTCATTGTCAAACCGTGATTTGCTTGTGCAATGCATCTGCTTTGGTGTAGTCTTGTGGGCCCATGCTTCGTTGCTTTCAACTGTCGCCATGTGTACCTGTTGTGGGATACATGATGACTTTCGTGCATATGAGGTGCTAATGTAGACTGTTACAATGTTTACATGCGCTACTTCCCTTGCATTCACCTTTTTAAATCAAATGAAAATTTTCAGAATTAATAAGAAGTTTAGACAATAATTGTCATGTCAGTGTCACTTAGGAAGTGTGTGATTCGAATTTGAGATCGTCGACAAGCAATGGAGCATCCCCGACGGTGACTTCAACTAGTGAGTGCGAAAGTGGGAGACCATAGAATGATATTAAACCCTTTCAAAAGAGAAATGAAACTGCTATGTGCTATTGGTTTATGATGGATAGGAGTTCTAGTGTAACATCTATTTTTTCCAGGTTTGCTTTTGGACCCTTGAGTTATGAATTGTTGCAAGAAGGGTCCGAAATGTCAAAATCCATGACTTTTAGGTGTTGTTCGTGTACGCTAGGTGTACACCTTGGTACGCTGGACGTATTGTGGCCGCACCAGTATGTTGCGCGTACTCCGGTACGTCGGGCGTATGTGGTTCAGACCAAATTCTTAATATTTAGGGTTTGTGCACTATTTAAGCACCATTATAGCCCCAAGACCTTTCCCTTTATCAGCCTCCATCCTAAGATCGACCCTCCTTGCAAACCATAGTTCATTTTGAGCATTATGAGCTTTTGGAGTGAGTAGTGTGCTTCTTTATTTATAGAGAAGGACCTTCAAGGAGTAGGCTTTGCTCTCAAGACTTTGGATCCAACATCTTCTCTTCATTATGCACCATATGGAGGTATAAAGCTCCAAACTTGGCTAATGCTTCTTTAGATCTTAGTTAAGCCTTAATTTTCATTCTTTTCCCCAAAACCAAGAGCTTGGTGAGTATAAGGTACTCCAAAGCCTTTAAGGTGTCCAGGCTTTTTAAGGCATTTTAAGTCATAAAAATGCAAACTTGGATCTTGATTTCTCCTCATGCAAGATTTTGGTGTAGAAAAGGTTTGAGTAAGCTAGGTTTTTAGTGTTGCGCTTCTTGTAGCCATGCAAAGGCATAAAATTTGCAACTTTATGGCCTTTGGGGTCTTATTAAGCTCATATCTGAATTTTGGTCGTAGGGTCTTAAGGCACTAAGACCTTAGCATGATTTTTGCCTTAGGGGTGCGTAAGTTGGGCGTAATTCCCAATACGCCGTGCGTACTGCACCTTAGTCACGATCCTTCCCTGATTTGATTGCGTACGTTGCACGTACCAGTTGGTACGCCGAGCGTACGACCCAGTCCAAATTTGGTGATTTTGGGCCTTTATCGTTGGGCTTTGCTTGATGGGCTTGAACCATAGATTTTCATGGTAATGTTGGATTAGGTGTCTAAGCCCATAACTATAATTGGTATAAACTTGAATTGATAGTAGCACAGTCCTTTTGGGTTGCCTTCAAACCTGACAATTGAATATGATAACTGTTAGGGAGAGAAGAATGAATTATTAATTTATTACTTGGTTAATAAATTAATTAGAAATCAAAATAAATGATTTATTAATGTATTATGAAAATAATATATTAATTAGAAATCTTATTGTTCAATTAATATTTAATCAGAAATTAATTTGGAATTAATTTTGGGATTAAAAAATTAATTGAAAATGCAGGGACTAAAGGTAACAATGTTCAATAGTTGAACATTGGGCAATTCTAGAACCTCCCTATAGTAGGGGGAACGAATTCTAGATGCTCCTAGGGTTTCCTTGGGCTCTAAGGTGCCTTGGATGCCTTAGGGAGGAAGTTAAGGGATTAGGGTTATCTTGGATACACATGCCTTATCCAATACCTTCCTAACACCTATATAAACCCTCCTTAGAGTTAGATTTCGGCTATGACTCCTCCAAGAGCCTAAGGGCCGAAATTTATCTTCCACTACTCTCTTTGTATAGTATTCATTGGTTGCTTGAATTTGTTTGTGAACCATTAGAGGCGCGACACTTGTGGCGCTTGCTACCAAAGGTCTTTCAAGCAAGGATTCAAGATTGTTTACAATAACAATCTTAAAGGTATGTTTCATAACCCTTTATTATGTGAATTTTGGTTATACACTAGGGATCTAGGGTTTATACTTTGTTGTTCATTATTGTATGTTTAATTAGAGAAAACGAAGATCTTCAATTAAGGTTGCATGCACACATAGGATTGTATGTGTTAGGAAGTAAATCGGATAACTAGCAAAACCAAAAGCACACAAGACATAGTATTTACGTGGTTCGGTCAAGGTGACCTACGTCCACGGGCAGGAGGGAAGTATTCTTTATTTTAGAGCTCTCAACACAGAGGTTACAAGTACAATTACATAGAAATTCGCCTATCACTCTAGAATTCAAGATACAAAAAATGACCTAGCATGCATCCCTATTTATACTTGAGGGATCAGACCTAAAACCCTAATGGGCAAGCCTATTGGCCCATAGGCCCATGAATGGTGTCAACCAATCACAATACGCCATGTAGAATCTTCTGGAACATTCTTGATCATTATCATCTTTTAGGCATACTTGGATCAACATGGCACCACAAAGGAATCAATATGGCGCATCATGTACCAAGATGATCCATGATGGCGCAATAGCTTCTTCATGGCTCAACAACAACCCTAGTTGGCGCAACATGGATCTAAATGGTACAAGAGCATCAAGTATGACGCACAACATCAATCTTGGAGCAACAACATCACCATGAACAATAGGCACATGCATGGCTCAACAAGGCCATGCATGGCTCAACAAGAAAACAAGATGGCTCAAGAGCATCCCTCTTGACCCATCTCTTCATCATGTGGCTCAACAAGGACCCCTTGTTGATCCATATCCCTTTTATCTGCTCCAAACCTCTTCCAAGTGCTCAAAACTCCTTCCATGTGCTCCAAACCCCCTTATACACAATCCGTTCCTTTGGCACTTGATCAGTTCCTTTGTCTGATGATCTATTCCTCTCTAGAAGATCCGTTCCTTAAAAATATGAGGATGGAAATATGAGGGGTGATGGTCGATTTTAGGGCAGAAGCGAGAACAGGAGATGAAAACAATAAGGAGACTAATTAAAAAGCTTTGTTAATATGAGGAGGTAAGCAGGTAAGCGAGGGGCAATCCTAACTTTGTTGATTGTAGGCGACAACGACGAAGGTGGCGTTTGGTGGTTGAAGGAAGCGACAAATGGTGGCGGCATTTGGTGGTCGAGGGTGTTCAAATGTTGATGGTGATGGGGTGGGATGAAGACGATAGTGGTATTCTTATAGAGTGTGAAACTGATATACCTACTTTAATGGGTTATTAATTAATTTACTTTTTTATCATAATTATTTAAGAATTAAAATTTCAATTATACCTATATCAAATGATTGGCCCAGAATTCGTCGTACATTCATTCACACAATATTTGATTGTTATATATGATCCTAACTCTCTTTCTCTCTCTTTCTCTTTCTTTCTCTCTCTCTCTCTCTCTATATATATATATATATATATATATATATATATATATATATATATATATATATATATATATATATATATATTGTAACATACACGTTTAGTTATCGTGTTTTGTAATAAATAATATTATGAAATATTATATGAAATTTGAGTATTGACTTCTAACAGATGATTTTTACTAAGAAATGAAGTAAAACTATGTTTAGAATCACTCGGAAAATATTGGAAGTCTTATGAGATTCCAATCAAAAGGAAAATGTTGAAATTTAACGAAAATATAAAATTTGAAATAAATAGAATTTTATTATTGAAAGTTGTAGATAATTTCGTTAGAAACATTTAGGCGAAAACCTCATCGAAATCCGAGTTATAACGAAGAAGTTATGACCAATCGAAGATCCGCGACAAAACCGGCACGACGTCGAATGACGTAAAAAGTGAGTTTTTGATAAACTACTTTTTAGCCTTGGTGGTCTAAATGAAATTCGTAGTATTTGTTAAACCGAGAATTTTCATAAAAAGAACGTCCAAATCTGACTTCGTATGAGGAAGTTTTGATTTTTCTAAGTTTCGGAATAGCAGTAGACAGCTAAAAACTCGAAATAAAGATCGAGTGATTTTTAGCCGACGCAACCTAAACGAGAATCGAAGGTCTCGTCAATAGTAGTACAACGGTAAAAAGACAGACGAAAACGAACATCGGATGAAGAAGTTTCGAATTTTTAACGGATTTTCCTGTCCCGGTCTGTTAAAAATAATAATATTAAAAATAAAGTCAAAATTAGCCAACAGAGTCTAAACGAAAGTTATATAGCATAATTTCACCTACGCGTGCATATAAAGAACGTCAAAAACGGAGCTCATATGCGAAAGTTATGGATTTTATAAGTTTGGGACACAAAAATCGAGAAAAACCCGAAAACCGAGAAAAATCGCATGGACCTTATCCGACCACGTCACCTGGCACACAAAGATGCCCAGTGCCCGACGCGCGTCACCCTCTCCTTGCATAAGAGACGCCGTCTTCTCCTGATCCGACGCGTGGCTTAGCGCTGGCGCCTTCCGAGCCCCGCCTCGTGTCCCACTTGCATGCGAGCCACGTGCTCGCTTCTCCTCTCTTCGGATCCGAAGCCTCCCCTATATAAAGGGAGGTGCGAGACCTCCCGGGTAGATTTGGAAAATTCTCACATTTTCACTCCTAAACCCATTTTTAAGCCATTCCAACTTCCCCCGAAGCCCCGGGATCATACCCAACACCCGAAATACGTTCCGAAGTGCCCGAAGGCCCCGAGAAATTTATCTTTTCGGTTTGAAGCTCAACCCTCGCAACCCTCGCAAGGCCCAGTTTTTAAGAAAGCTAATTATAGTAACGAAGTGCTGCCCAAATTACTATTTTAACCTCCAGTTAATTCACGGTGAGTTCAATATATAGGAACAATTACATGTTATGTCTTATATGTGCTATGTGCTTTTCCGTTGTTATTATTTCCGCTATTTATGATAGCAAAGCTATACCTTTGGCCATGTGATCAGTGAAAGGACTTAGATTCACAGTGGTATTGGTATGTAGCCTCTGGCCATGTAGAGCATGTCTCGTAAGAGAATGACTTCTATTCTATGGCATTGGCAGAAGGTTAGACAGGGCTGAAAGCCTGAAATCTACCAAAATGTTTAATCAGAAATTGTATGTCTTCTGTGCCATTTGGGCCGAAGCTTTATTGATGTATATCTAGTATGGAAATTGTTATGTCTCATTGATTGTATATTTTTGAATCAAATCATTGATTGATATGGAAAGCTTGTCACATGATTCACATATGCCTTTGTTGTTCCTTGTTCCTCTTTGCTTCTGCCATATTGAAGTATATATATATATATATTATACCATATATATATATATATATATATATATATATATATATATATATATATATGGTATAACGTTATATTGTATCTATTATTGAACTCACTAAGCGTCACCGCTTACCCTCTCAATCTTTAACAATTGCAGGAGATAAGTAACCAGTATAGTCGTATACTGTTGGAAGGTTTAGAATAGTTATAATATTACTTTTGTATTTAGGGATCATGTATGTATAAAAAGTATAGTATCCTGGGTAGTTGTGTAATATATAACATTTTGTAATAGTCGGTTTGTATCCAGTCGTTTGTAATCACTTTATCAATGTAAAATATTGTTTTTATGAATATGCATGTAGCATGTTTTGGAGTAACAATTTTCAGAAATACGAAAGTTAGGTTCTTTCAATCATGGTATCAGAGCAGTAGTTTAAGTGAACTAAATTCCACGGATTGGTATTTAGACTTAAACCGTCAGAAGTTCAATATATGAACGGATTCATTGTAAGTATATGGATACAAACCTTAGGAAAGACTTAAGTAAAGTATTAGGTAATGATAAACCCTAATATTCTAAAATACAATGTTACTCCATATTGCAGAAGAATGGCTGAACAGGAAGGTAGCCATACACCAGAAGTGGGTGGAGATCCTCTTCCTGATGAAGTAAATACTCCAGCGTCCCCTCGTGAGGAGCGACTCTTGGGTAAACTTACTGGTGTTATTCGGCAGACTCTCGAAGAACACAAAAAGAATGGTGATAAAGGAAAATAGAAAGTCACCGGAGAATCTTCAAAAGGAGAGAGGAGACGCCCCTCATTCAAAACTTTCAAGAGTAGTGGTGCTACAGAGTTTTCTGGTGTCCTTATTCCCATAGTTGTTCTAACTTGGATTCAGAACACAGAGAAGGTGTTTCATATTTCTCATGTGGATATGAAGACAAAGCTAATTATGCTTCTGCAATGCTCATCAGAGAAGCATTGGTCTGGTGGGAAGCAACATATGAAGCTCTCAACGGGTTTGACCAGGAAAATTTATCCTGGAAAATGTTTAAAACTCGTTTGCTAGGGAAGTATTGTCCTCTGGACATGAGGAGGAGATTGGAGAAAAAATTCCTCGAGCTTAAACAAGGAGGAATGACTGTGATTGATTATGAAACTCAATTCAATCAAAAAGCACAGTTTGCTACAAAGTATATTCCAACTTAAGATGATAAAATTCAGTTATTTTTGGATGGACTACGGTATGAAATCCGCGATTTCGTGGCTAATCGGGGTGTTCTGTCATTTGAAAAAGCTGTTGAGTATGATCAAAAGCGAGAGCATGACTTAGAAATACGTGGTGCCACTCTTTCTGTTCCGAAGCATCCACGTATTGATCGAACTGCTCCTGTTTCCTCTATTCCACCAGCTCAATCTATTCGAACTGAACCTGGTAAACAAGTACAAACTCAAAATGCCCCTCGTGGCCGCGGTAGGTCGCAATCTTTTTCTCTTCAATCGCCATCGTGTCGAAATTGTGGAAAGAATCATTCGGGCGAATGCAGATTAGAAAAAGGATCAATGATCTGTTATGGATGTGGAGAAGTAGGCCACATGAAGTCTGTTTGTCTGATGAAGAATGTTACATGCTTTGCTTGTGGTGTTGCTGGCCACAAAAAGCGTTTTTGCCCTACTCTTACTAGTCAAATGACAGGAAGTCAAGCTTCTGTTCAACAACCGGCGAGAAGTCAAGCTCCTGTTCAACAAGCAAAGAATACTCCAACTAAAAAGGAGGAGGTGCCAAAAGCAAAGGGCCGTGAATTCCAGATTACCACAGAGGAGGCACGCGAGGACCCGAATGTTGTGACGGGTACATTTCTTGTCAACTCTAGACCTGCTCACATTTTATTTGATTCTGGTGCCTCAGATTCTTTTGTGTCTCATGAATTTGCGCATTCCTTTCAAATTGCTTGCTATGCACTCGCGCAACCATTTCATGTAGATACTGGGGGAAATATATCATTACTTGCTGATAAAGTCTATAGGGATTGTGTCATATAAATTGAAGGCTATAATTTCCTTACTAATCTGATTCCTATTTCCTTGCCCAACTTTGATATTATTCTCGGCATGGATTGGTTGTCAAAGAACCACGCAGAGCTCTTATGCTATGAAAAGATAGTACGTATTCCCATTGAAGGGGAGAATCCTATTTATGTCTACGGTGAACAAAGAATCTTAAAAATAATCTCTTTCCTCAAAGCTCGTAAATTCATATCGAAGGGGTGTTCTATCTATCTGTCATATACAGTTGATATCTCAAAAGAGGAGAAGAAAACGGTAAATGATGTTCCCGTTGTTAAAGAATATCCTGATGTTTTTCCCGAAGAATTGCCTGGACTTCCTCCGGACAGGCAAGTAGAATTCTGAATTGACCTTGTGTCTGGTGCTGCTCCAATTGCAAAGACTCCTTATCGTCTTGCACCAGTTGAAATGATGATCCAACTGCAGGAATTACTTGACAAAGGCTTTATTCGGCCGAGTACCTCTCCTTGGGGTGCTCCAGTGTTATTTGTCAAGAAGAAAGACGGTTCGATGCGAATGTGTATTGATTACCGTGAGTTAAATAAGGTAACTATCAAGAACAAGTACCCACTACCTCACATTGACGATTTGTTTGATCAACTTCAGGGTGTTAGCTATTTCTCGAAGATTGATTTGAGATCTGGATATCATCAGTTGAAAGTACATGAGCAGGATGTACTGAAGACTGCTTTTCGTACTCGATATGGGCATTATGAATTCCTTGTCCTGCCATTCGGTCTGACAAATGCTCCTGCTGTATATATGGATATGATGAATCGCGTATGCCGTCCAATGCTCGATAAATCTGTCATCGTATTCATTGATGATATTCTAATCTATTCCAAGTCTGAAGCTGATCATGCCATTCATATTCGCGAAGGATTAGAACTTCTTCGAAAGGAGAAACTATATGCTAACTTCTCGAAATGTGAATTTTGGCTTCGCAAAGTTCAATTTCTCGGCCATGTGATTTCTGGTGACGGTATATCCGTAGATCCTACCAAAATCGAAGCCATTCAGAATTGGGAAGCGCCCCGTAATGCTTCTGAAATTCGCAGTTTCTTGGGTCTCGCGGGATATTACCGGAGATTCATTAAAGACTTTTGTCGTATAGCCATACCTCTCACGAGTCTTACACGAAAGGAAGTGAAGTTCGAATGGAGTGAAGCCCAAGAAAAAGCTTTCTCAACTCTAAAAGATCTTTTGACTCATGCTCCAATCTTATCACTTCCAGAAGGTGATAATGGTTTTTCTGTGTATAACGACGCTTCAAGATTGAGACTTGGTTGTTTGTTGATGCAGCGTGGTAGAGTGATAGCCTATGCCTCAAGACAACTGAAAGAGTATAAAAAGAATTATCCCACCCATGACCTCGAACTCGCTGTAGTGGTATTTGCCCTAAAACTTTGGAGACATTATCTTTTTGGTACAAAATGCCAATTGTTTACTGACCACAAAAGTCTCAAGTATATATTTAGTCAGCAAACTTTGAATATGAGACAACAACGAGCCATGGAGCTGATCAAAGACTATGGCTGCGAAATCCTGTATCATCATGGAAAAGCCAATGTAGTTGTCCACACACTTAGCAGAAAGGTTTATCGTAATAGTATGTGTTATACTATTACTCACACTACAGTAAAGTTCACTATTCTAGATGAATTAGAGAAATGGCAAGTAGAGGCCCTAAAGCCAGAAAATATGAAGAAAGAAGGGATGGTACATTATACAAATGTTTTACTTGATGATCCACAAGGATTGAAGGTATTCAAGAATCGGCTATGGATTCCAAAGATTTGTGGATTAAGACAGAAGATTTTAGATGAAGCCCATAAGTCTAAACTGTCAATACATCCTGGTACAAGTAAAATGTACTATGATGTAAGAGCTGATTATTTGTGACATCCCCATTTTCACGGCCAGAAAAGACCGATTTTTGTTTATGCTTTATAAAAATTATAGTACTTCTTTTGATAAAAATGTTGCGGAATTTGTTCCCAGTAAAACATGATAAATGTGTTATCAAAGCATTTCCGAAGAAATGTATTTTTATTCCTTTTAAAACCTTGGGATGTCATCGTCAATACAGAAACATAAGCATAAACATAACTTACATTCATTTACACTAGTGATCTACATCTCTTTTAAATCCCTCAGTGTGAAGTAGCTTCATATCGACACCTGTGATACAAATAAGCTTGAGTGGGTCAGGTTGGGAAACCTGGTGAGTACATAGGGTTTTCAACCCACAATAATTTAATTATTATGTTTAAACATCAAACAATCAACCCAATTACCCATCCCCATTATCTTCCTTACTCTTAAGGATCTACCCTAAGAATCATCTATCCTGCATTCGTTCATTTTGAAGCCCATTGCTTCCAGGGTTTATATGATAGGCACTAAGTCCATAGCTGCCAATGCTTGTTCGTAAAGCACTAATTCCATAGCTGCTAAAGTTCATTCATCGGGTACTAAATCCATAGCTACTAGTGTTCAGCTAATAGGTACTAAATCCATAGCTACCAACGTTTATTTAACAGGTACTAAGTCCATAGCTACCAACGTTTATCTAACAGGTACTAAGTCCATAGCTACCAATGTTTATTCGATCGACACTAAGTCCATAGATGTCGATGTTATTTGTTAGGCACTAAGTCTATAGCTGCCAATGTTCACTCATATCATCTTTCATCTCTCATCATTCATCTACCCATGTTTTACCCAACATATTCGTAGATATAAAATACATATACAGTTTAAATTATTTAAAACATGTATAAAATCGTTCATCCAGCATAGATAGCAAGTATACAGGTTATATGCACACATAGCACGTAATTTATATAAAATACTTCATATCTATGTGTAAGATGAAAGTAACTATGCACTCACTTGTTAAGGTGGTGATTCCGAACTCAGACAGCGCTTCGCTTCTTAAAAATAATTTCCTTCGACGAAACCTAGTATTATTACCACTAGATTTTAGTCTAATGTTTACCGTGACTAATTATTAGTCTTATTATTATTATTATTATTATTATTATTATTATTATTATTATATAAACGTTTAAACAATATTTTCCAACCACTATGTACAGACAAGGGCCATACATAAAACACCGGAGGGCAGGACCATTTTGGCATATACCACTTCTGAAATCCAACAACCTTATGCGGCCCTTTAAACCAGATTCCCCGTACCGCGAGTAGTTAAAAATATATTATAACGACACTTATATAAGTCATAATAATATCCCAAATATTTATTATAAGTTCATAATAACAATACTAATTTTAAATATAAGCTATATTAAAATAGGGTAAGCATAACTTACTTACAATGGGGTTTTAGCTAGGAGTCGGGCTCTGCAGGGGCAGAACTTCGTCGCTGAATCTTTCTAGGAAAGATTCGTGCAGCGCTTCAACGCTCACCTTACTATACTAAAACTACAGAAAGAGAAGTCGAATCACGAGGGACCGAAATGCTCGGGGGATAAGAAGAGAAAGACTCTTGAATCAAGAGAATGGTGCAAGAAATATGAGAGCCCAAGGCTCTTATTTATAGTAATTGAATTTTCAAAAACTACCCTCCATAATTACTTAATGACCTTATAGTTATATAAACGACTAAACACCCATTCATAATACTATTTTAAATAGATTTAACGATATTTGTACTAAACTAATGTCGAAAGTATTCAACACTAGTCTTATAATGACCGCATTGTCGATACCTTTCTAATGATATATACATATGTATATATAACATATATATATGTGTACGTATATATGATTTATACTTTATTTTAATACGTAAATATGCTATTATAATTTGTAACTCGTTCATACGAACTCCGTTTTTGACGCTCTTTATATCCACGCGTAGGTGGAGACGTAATCTACAACTTTCATTTAGACTCCGTCGGCTAATTTTGACTTTATTTTTAAAGTTATATTTTTAACAGACCGGGACAAGAAAAGTCCATTAAAAATTCATAACTTCTTCATCCAACGTCCGTTTTCGTCTGTCTTTTTACCATTGCGCTACTATTAATGAGATCTTCAACTCTCATTTAGGTTGTGTTGGCCAAAAATCGATCGATCTAAAATTTGAATTTCAGGTTGTGCACTTTTATGCCAAATCTTAGAAAAATCATAACTTCCTCATACGAAGTCAGATTTTGACGTTCTTTTTTTGTATGTTCTCGGTTTAACGTATACTACAACTTTTGTTTAGATCACTAAGGCTAAAAAGTCTTCTATCGTAAATTCACTATTTACGTCTCTCGGTGCCGTATCGGTTTTGCCGTAAAACTTCGACGGGCCATAACTTCTTCGTTATAACTCGGATTTCGGCGTTCTTTATATGTACGGAACCCTTGTAACATATACTATGACTTGGTTAAGATTATTCATTCTAAATAATATTCTATTAAAAAGTCATTTTTGACGCTTATCGTCTCTAAATTGACTAGCTCGAATTTACGGGCGTTACATTATTGGTGGCCTGGATTAAAGAGAAACATTGGAAGATATATACAGGAATGATTAGTATGCTTATAAGTCAAAACAGAGCACCAAAAGCCTTACGAAACCCTAGAAAGTCTTAGTGTTCTTGTATGCAAATGGGAAGAGCTGTCCATGGATTTTATTACCAAATTGCCAAAGACGACTAGACAGCATGATAGCATTTGGGTAATCGTCGACCGCCTGACTAAGAGTGCACATTTTCTCGTCATGAATGAAACGGATCCAATGGAGAAATATGCACAAGTATACGTGGATGAAATTGTTGCAAGACATGGTGTGCCACTAAAGATCATTTTTGATCGTGATACTCGCTTCACTTCTCACTTTTGGGCGAGTATGCAACGTGAATTAGGATCTCGAGTTGCTCTCAGCACAGCTTATCATCCCCAGACAGACGGTCAGACAGAGAGAACAATCGAAACAGTAGAAGATATGCTTCGTGCATGCGTCTTGGAGTTCGGTGGTAACTGGGATAAGTATTTACCTCTTGTTGAATTTTCATATAATAGCAGTTACCACGCTTCAATTAAAATGCCACCATATGAAGCATTATATGGTCGGAAATGTCGTACTCCATTATGTTGGCGTGATGTAGGACAAAAGATCCTTGGAGGCCTTGAAATGATTCAAGACACCACCGACAAGATTCAAATTGTACGAGAAAGAATGAAAGCGGCCCAGGATCGACGGAAGTCCTATGCATAAAAGAGGAGACGACCCATAGAATTCCAGGTAGGTGATTTCGTAATGCTGACGGTATCCACGTGGAAAGGCATTATGCGATTTGGGAAGAAAGGAAAACTAATTCCTAGATTTGTTGGTCCTTTCAAAATCATTCAGAGAATTGGTAAGCAAGCATACCGCTTGGAATTGCCGGAAGATTTGGCAGGTATTCATGATGTGTTTCATGTGAGTTATCTGCGTAAATGTTTAAGCATATATGATGAAGCGGTTCCGTTATCCAAGGTGAAGCTGGATAATAAGTTAACATATGTAGAAGAGCCTGAAGAGATCGTAAACGAAAGAACGACTAATCTACGTAATAAAGAAGTGGAGTTGGTGCTTATCAAGTGGAAACACCATCGAGGCCCAAATTATACTTGGGAAAATAAGAATGAGATAAGAGCTAACTATTCTCTCAAAAGGATGAGGTATTTGTAACATACACGTTTAGTTATCGTGTTTTGTAATAAATAATATTATGAAATATTATATGAAATTTGAGTATTGAGTTCTAACAGATGATTTTTACTAAGAAATAAAGTAAAACTATGTTTAGAATCACTCGGAAAATATTGGAAGTCTTATGAGATTCCAATCAAAAGGAAAATGTTGAAATTTAACGAAAATATAAAATTTGAAATAAATAGAATTTTATTATTGAAAGTTGTAGATAATTTCGTTAGAAACATTTAGGCGAAAACCTCATCGAAATCCGAGTTATAACGAAGAAGTTATGACCAATCGAAGATCCGCGACAAAACCGGCACGATGCCGAATGACATAAAAAGTGAGTTTTTGATAAACTACTTTTTAGCCTTGGTGGTCTAAATGAAAGTCGTAGTATTTGTTAAACCGAGAATTTTCATAAAAAGAACGTTCAAATCTGACTTCGTATGAGGAAGTTTTGATTTTTCTAAGTTTCGGAATAACAGTAGACACCTAAAAACTCGAAATAAAGATCGAGTGATTTTTAGCCGATGCAACCTAAACGAGAATCGAAGGTCTCGTCAATAGTAGTACAACGGTAAAAAGACAGACGAAAACGAACATCGGATGAAGAAGTTATGAATTTTTAATAGATTTTCTTGTCCCGGTCTGTTAAAAATAATAATATTAAAAATAAAATCAAAATTAGCCAACGGAGTCTAAACGAAAGTTGTAGAACATAATTTCACCTACGTGTGCATATAAAGAACGTAAAAAACGGAGCTCGTATGCGAAAGTTATGAATTTTAGAAGTTTGGGACACAAAAATCGAGAAAAACCCGAAAACCGAGAAAAATCGCATGGACCTTATCCGGCCACGTCACCTCGCACGCAAAGATGCCCGGTGTCCGACGCGCGTCACCCTCTCCTCGCATCTGAGACGCGATCCTCTTCTGATCCGACGTGTGGCTTAGCGCTGGCGCCTTCCGAGCCCCGCCTCGTGTCCCCCTCGCATGCGAGCCACGTGCTCGCTTCTCCTCTCTTCGGATCCGAAGCCTCCCCTATATAAAGGGAGGTGCGAGACCTCCCGTGTAAGTTTGGAAAATTCTCGCATTTTCACTCCTAAACCCATTTTTAAGCCATTCCAACTTCTCCCGAAACCCCGATATCATACCCAACACCCGAAATACGTTCTGAAGTGCCCGAAGACCCCGAGAAATTTATCTTTTCGGTTTGAAGCTCAACCCTCGCAAGGCCCGGTTTTTAAGAAAGCTCTCGGTTTTCATCAAAGAAAGCTAATTATAGTAACGAAGTGCTGCCCAAATTACTATTTTAACCTCCAGTTAATTCACGGTGAGTTCAATATATAGGAACAATTGTATGTTATGTGTTATATGTGGTATGTGCTTTTCCGTTGTTATTATTTCCGCTATTTATGATAGCAAAGCTATACCTTTGGCCATGTGATCAGTGAAATGACTTAGATTCACAGTGATATTGGTATGTAGCCTCTGGCCATGTAGAGCATGTCTCGTAAGAGAATGACTTCTATTCTATGGCATTGGCAGAAGGTTAGACAGGGCTGAAAGCCTGAAATCTACCAAAATGTTTAATCAGAAATTGTATGTCTTCTGTGCCATTTGGGCCACAACTTTATTGATGTATATCTAGTATGGAAATTGTTATGTCTCATTGATTGTATATTTTTGAATCAAATCATTGATTGATATGGAAAGCTTGTCACATGATTCACATATGCCTTTGTTGTTCCTTGTTCCTCTTTGCTTCTGCCATATTGAAGTATATATATATATATTATACCATATATATATATATATATATATATATATATATATAGTATAACGTTATATTGTATCTATTATTGAACTCACTAAGCGTCACCGCTTACCCTCTCAATCTTTAACAATTGCAGGAGATAAGTAACCAGTATAGTCGTATACTGTTGGAAGGTTTAGAATAGTTATAATATTACTTTTGTATTTAGGGATCATGTATGTATAAAAAGTATAGTATCCTGGGTAGTTGTGTAATATATAACACTTTGTAATAGTCGGTTTGTATCCAGTCGTTTGTAATCACTTTATCAATGTAAAATATTGTTTTTATATTTTCAGAAATACGAAAGTTAGGTTCTTTCATATATATATATATATATATATATATATATATATATATATATATATATATATATATATATATATATATATATATATATATATATAAGGCTAGGTTATAATGTGGATTGACAACTATTATGCGGACGTGTGGACAATGTTATTTTATGAGAATTACTAAGAGAATAAGTTGTTTAATAATGTGAATATGTTCAACCTCACACAATTGTTGTCATTTTAATTTATTCTCACTAATTCTTATTCATTTTTGTTCTCATGTATAATTTTTCACTTATTTTCATTCTTACAGAATACGACTCATTAAACATTCTGACAGAATGAAAACAATAAAAAAAAATCTATAATAACCTTATAGACGATTTAATTAGTGAGAACGCGTGATGATGAAAATAGTTATGTAAGATTGACCGTATTCACATTATTAAACAATATATTTTCTTTGTCATTTTCACAAAATAGCACTGTCCGCACAATAGATGTCAATCAACATTTGAACTTCACTCTGTTTATATATATATATATATATATATATATATATATATATATATATATATATATATATTGCGATTAATAGTAGAAAAGCTATGTGAACTTGAACCATGTTCATCGATGGAATTTTATCTGGCAATATATGCAACCATACTTCATGAACACTAAGACCAACAATAGTGGCCTTAAATGGACACTACATTTAGATTACCAATCAACAAGTTGTAGAGATCCTTCAATATAATCCTATCAGTGAGTTTTTTCTTTAGTTCTCCTATTTAAATTTCATATCAATTAAAATTGTCAATATTGCATGATAACGATTTAAAGAGATTTTGCTTTTGAACATTCGGTCAGTATATACCTATAAAGTTGTTATATTGTTTAATAATTGATGAGCTTGTAGAATGTTTTAGTGGGTGTTTGGGATAGCTTTTGAAAATAGCTTATTAACTTTTTAGCTTTTCAAAAAGCTAATAAGCTAAAAAAGTATTTGTGTATTTAAAAAACGTTTTTTTAAAATAACTTTTTAGATAGGAAAAAGTAAAGCTTTCAAAAAACTGGAAAATCCTTTAGCTTTTTAACCATTTTACTCCTGAAAAACAATTTTTCTTATCCAAACACTTTTTAAAATCCGTTTTTCCTAAAAGTCATAAGTTAATAAGCACTTTTCTTAAAAATCACTTTTGTCATAAAAAAAAATAACCCAAACACACCCTTCGTTAGCTGCTTTATCTTTTGGTGGTGGTGGGGTTGTGATGCTACACTACCTTTTGGCCCAGACCGATCAAAAAACTACATAAATAAATGATGTTTTGGTCTTGTGTCGATGCTTGAGACTCCAAAGTGACCATTTTGTTAGAGAAATTGGTGCAAGTTACACAACTACAAGTCGTAAAAAAATTCTTGTCTTATTTGTTGATGTTGCTTTTGTGTAGCAACATTTATCAAGGAAAATTCGTTTATAGTATTTGGATACACACTGAATCAAGTCAAAGGAGTATTTAATAAGTTTTGTTTTTCAATTGTCTTACAACTACTTTACATGGAAATCTACGTAAACAATTAAGTTTTCAGGGACTCTTAAACTTACTAAACAAAAACATTGTTTTTTGGTATTTTGTATCTCTAAATATTATTAAAAGAGAATTTTTAATTCTAAACTGAAGAAATCAGAGCCATTGATTGCATTTCAATCATATATTTTCCACCATTGGATTATTTGTTGATATCATCTTTGTTAATCATTTTATTTTTGTCCAGCAAATTTATAAAACGTATATTATGTTTTAAATTACGAATTTTATTAATAACAATTAAATTTCATCAAAAGTAAAATTAATTAAATTAGGAATTCTATTAATGACAATTAAATCTCATCAAAAATAAAATGAATTAAATTAAGAATTCTATTAATGACAATAAAATCTCATCAAAAATAAAATGAAAAAAATACCCTACTGCACCCCTCATTACCAGTACCCCTACACTCTCTTCTCATTTCTTTACATAATCTATCTAACCTAAGTTTTGTACTGGAGAAGAAAATAGGGGAAAGAAGAAATAGAATACTTGTGCGCTTCGATCTGTATGAATCAATCTTGTGTTCGATCATCATGGAAGAATTAGGAATGATATAGAGATAAATTTTATTTGGATTCTACTTTAATTTGATCGTAGTTTAGATCGATTTTGGTTAAGTTTTAGATTATGTTTATTTTATTATGTTTCAACTATGAAGTTCCAATCTATAAAACCTTTCGATTTAAGTTTAGATCGATAATGGTTACGTTTTCTAAATCTGCTTCGATTTTTCTTCTTATGATCTGTATTGTTGATTTTGATTTTTCAAGTTATATGTATGTCGAGAGCAAAAATATGGACACAATAGCACCACTACCTCTCATACATTGTTTCGATTTGGAAGATATGTCCACTAGGTAATGAATTTGTATATGTCGATTTTATTTTTTATTTTTACGTTTTTTGTATATGTGTTTAGTCAATGATTTTTTTTCGTGGCTTACGAAATCGTGAATGGAATATATACCCGAGTCAATGTCTATAATACTTTACCCATTTGATCCATTCCTGAATTTAGAGATGGAATTCAAACCCTTATACCAGTGAGTGATCCACATATCCTACAACTCAGCAAAATCCAATAGTGATATTTGTTTTGATTTATAAAAACACAAATTGGGCTCTCAGAAATGAGTTATTCACCGATCCCTTTTTAATATTATAAAACATCTTTTAGACTCAATAGCAAAGAAAAGACAAAGTTTTAATATACCATGTAAATAGATTACCTCGATAAACCTTATTGGAAAATGTTTATGATTGATTACTTTTGGTTACTTAGTACGTTTATTTATTTATTTATTTTTTTGTGGAAAAACTGTCTTCTAATTTATCTATTACATATTATTCTGTTTTTTCAAAGGAGAGATACATATAACTCAGATTGCTAATTTATGTTTTGTGTTTTTGGAATACATTTTAGTTGTGAACTTGATGCTATGCAAGTACTTGCGTTGTCTGGGCATGCTGAGAAGTATAATAAGAACCTTGCACAACCTTATTCTTTCGTTTAACTGGTTTGAATCTTCTTATTGAGTTTACTTTCTCAATGATAAATGGGTATACCCTACACTCTTGAAAATAGGGTTGGGAACATTGTGAGTATCTAGGTTTTCTTAGCAATAAGATAAGCCATTAGTATAAAAGTTGCAATATAAACCTTTTTTAATTACATAATAATAACTAAACAAAGATATGTGAAGGATTATCTTTATAATTTAAATTGCAATATATAACATAAAAATCGTATTAAATTTTCATTATGTTCCGTTCCATGCGTCACAAACATGTTTCTGGAACGAAATTACTCATTCTATTATCTGGCTTTTACGATTACCTATCATTTCCATTTCTTTGTTGTTCTATTCTTTGCAACCTCACATATCTCAGAAAAAGTAATTCGGAAATCCATCACAAAATAGAAATGTTTTATAAACTCCTATAAGGGAAGAAGAAAGATAAGACTAAATGAGTGTATGGTGTTAATCTAATTATAATGTTCTTTCATCTCTATTTGCATGTTTCTAGCTTGTTCGTAGTATTGTCTATAAAATATTATTGTTATATTTGAAAGTTCATTTTCCCCTTTTTCATCTTTTTTTGTGTATATTTTAATCTTTCAAGTTTTTTAGAGTATTTGAGGGACCGTTTCTACTTGGGTTTAGGGTGAAGTCGAAAGCCCTAAAACTGGAGGGTAGTTGTATTCAGAACCACTTGAATATTGAAGATTTTTGTTGGCATTAATTTCAATAATCATATGTACCCTAGAAGAGATATCATAACTATAGTTTATTTTTTTTATAACGTTTATTGTATTTTTTTTAAAATGTTCTATAGGTGATGGCTACAAGGTATGATCACTCCTATCTATGATCAAGGGTAATTTGGTAAATCTTTAAATATTACATTGTATTAAAGAGTACAAACAAATATTTTTGACTTTTGGTTCCTTATGAAAGAGGCAAGGGTATAATGGTCCTTTTAATATAAATTGTTTATTTTATTTTTTATTACCTTATGTGTCTACAACATAATTACCCCCTTTTGGTTATGCTTATTCAATATGTCATAATATTTGTTTGATCTAAATTTATGATTTTCATTGTCTGGAATTGTAAGAGTCAGAGACTGTTTTCAATTTTTTAACGTCATCGATTATTTCAATAAATTTTAAGCTGTAAGTGCTTTAGATGGACAATCGAAGCTTTTGATTATATTTGATAGTGTAGTTAAAGGGGGTTGTTTTTTTAGATTATTGATTATTATATCGAAACATTTTTTTTAAATTAATAACATTATCTCTACCATTCAATATGGAAACCATCATTCATGAACCCACTACCATATCAACTTTTCCCTCTCCTCTCTCTTCCATCTTTCCCAACCCACAACACATGAAAACCTTATCTTTTTCAACCCACTCAATTAAAAAAAAATACAAAAAACTAAGGTACAAGTTTTAAAACACATGGTACGAGAGAGAGAGAGAGATGATGATGATGAAGCAGGTTAATGAAGCTACATAAACAACCCACTCCTCCTAGCCCACTCAAACTGGAGTGGTGTCTTGGAGGTACCAATGGTACCTCCCAATTTTACCATGACTCCATCCTCCCTAACCAGAATATATTAATGTGCTTTCATTCAAATGTTTATTAAACGTGGAAAATAACAACATCCAAAAATTGGGATGCTTCTTTCATTCTTTTCTGTACGAATCAAATTTGTAGATTTAATCAGCATGATGGAAGCAACATATGTTTTGCATCCATATTTCATGACAGTAATATTATATAAACAATAAACGATCATTCGGTTATCGTCTATGAACAAAAAAAAAGCTCAAAGAAGAGTGTGTATGTGTAGAAAAAGGGAGATCGATGAACTTATTGCTAACGCTATGAAGAAAGTTGGCAAAGAAGGTACTCACTCTATACTATTGTTATCTATTATATAGTATCTTATCTTCTAAAGAATGGTTAAAATGTTAGTTTTTAGTTTTTTTTTTCAACATTTTGACTATTTTTTTATAGTTTCTACCCGCCAATTTAGCTGATGATGTTGAAGCCTTTTCAAGTGTTGGAATTGGTTATCGTTTGAATGTCTCTTGATGTAAATTTTAAGTAATTATTGTTTATAGTCATTTTTTTACTTAGAATTTTCTTTCACGTTTTAGAGGCACAGTAGCACATATAATAAGTACTATTAAATGAAAAAAAAACTTAGCGAAATTAAAACAAAAAAAATTGGTGTTGATGTTGTCTATACCGTGTAAATCACAATTACAAGAATCAATATTAGCACATATATATGGTTAAGATTACAATTTTTAAAAATGTTCGTATCTTCGAAACATTTTGCATGATTAGTTTAAATTAACAATTGTACACTTATGTTATAGCAAATATCCACACATACAAAACGTCAATCAGATATTCCAATGTATATATTAATTTTAACTAATCATTATAATTTTACAAATAAAACATCTATCTTTGTAAATTAATAATTTTTTTTTTGAAAACATTGATTAGTTATTAGGATTAGTTTTGCCTTTATATGTATTTTTTTATATGTCCCCCGCGTTATACGCGGGTCATAATCTAGTTTTGTTACTAAACAAAAACACTTTACATGGAAATGTACGTAAACAATTAAGTACCATGATGATTATTTGCTTTTGTATTTTGTTATGGGCAAATGTCATCAAAAACCTTAAGTTTACTAGCTTTTGTCGGCTTTACCCAAAATCATATTTTAGGTCCATAAAAGCCTCAAATTTGCAACTTTTTTTTTTCAATTTTACCCACTTTGCAAACCTATCCAGTAAAAATAAATTTTTTTGGCAAACTTAAGAACTTTAATGAACAAAAAACCAAACTTAAGGGCTTTTATAAACCAGAAAAAATGGTAAAACCGAATTTTCTACCAAACTTCAAGACTTTAATAAACCAAAGGTTAAAATTGAAAAAAAAATTGCAAATATCTTGTTTTAATGAATCTAAAATCTGCAAAATGATAAAACCGACAAAAACTTGTAAGCTTTAGGGTTTTTATGTCATTATCCTTTTTATTATTTATAACAACTGAATGTTTATTTATTCTCTAACCATTATGTTTCAAATAGGTTGTTGTAAAATCGAATAGACTACAAGTTTATAGCATTCTAGTTTCTAAAAATTACCATTTATAGCGGCATTTACATGTAAAATGGATTTCCTTTTTTGAAGATTTTGAAAAATAAGCATAAAACATTTCCTTATATAGCATTATACTTTCTGAAAACTATTATTTATATATTGAAAAATAAATAAACAACATTTTTTAAAAATTGTCAACAGTTATAACCACCTAGTTAATTATAAAATAGTAGTCTCTTTATCTCAAAACCAAGCAAAATATCAACGGACAAAATGATATATATGATTTGGGCTAACTTTATTGTCAATGTAATCACATATAATAGGGCCTTTAGTGGGTTGTGAATTGATCATTTTTGATAATCAACGGGATTAATATATTTATACTAGAAAAAAAAAATGCAATGAGCAATTTGATTAGATGGGTTTATTAGACCTTTTTAACAAACATTCACATGATATAGAATATAAGAGGCATCAAGAGAAGTCAGAGGCGGTGAGAGAAGGTTTGGTTGGCGTAAAAGCGTTTGAGGGCCATAAATCCAAGAGCCTGTCCGAGAATGGAGGCAGCAATTGTATACCTGATGGTGGTGGTTTTTGGGATGAGAAGAAAGTTAAGGAGGACAGGTAAAAATGGAATGGTTGCAGCAAGAGCTGTAAACCAAAGAGGTGGGAAGTCGGGTGCAGATTCTCGCCACAAAATGAACATGAAATTAATCGACATGGTCATTCCAGCCATCGCCAGCATCACTAGGAGCTTCGGTTGACTTATCATGACTCTTGCAATGGATGTTATTATCGCTGACACGCACTTGTATTCTGCCCAAATCATGAGCGTCTTTTGGAACTTGGATTGGTTTGTCATAACTACTTCTTGCACGCACTTGTATTCTTCTAAGTTGGATACCTTGGCCACAATTGATGCAACTTTCCTATGCTTAATCCGGTAGTCTTCGGATCCGCTCTGTTGAATGAATCATTTATAAAATGAAGTCACTTGTTTTTTTGTTTTTTTGAAAAACTTGTATCATGAGATTTGAGGGGAAAAGATAAGATACCATATATACATACCTGAGAAGAGTGTTGTTTGTGTTTGTGTGGCTTTATGAAGGTTGCATCGAAACCAAGGTTTGACGTCCCTCTAACATTCAAAAGACTAATAGTTGCTGTCTTTGCTACCAAAGGATGATAAAAATGTTGGGTTTCCATGGCCTGATTGAAAACAGCATGACAATAGTTCATTTGCATAGATTTTGAGCATTTCTTTTATATTTGAAGCATGCAAAAAAAGACAACCCTTTCATAACTTAACTCATTCAGTTTTTTATACATTAAGTAAAAAAGAAATAAAACAAAACTTAATCACTCCTGGAGGAGTGAAAAATATTAAACTCGTGACACATCTAATCAGCCATGTTTTCAAATCCCCGATGGTCAAACCAATTTATATCACAAAATCAACAACAGTATGCTATCAATTCCATAGTTTTCGATACCAAATAGTGAACAGTTGCAACGTGCTTACAAAACTTAATATATATGTTCATTACCTATTAGAGCAATTTTAAAATTCATAAATAAGCAAACAAAACATGATAATAGCTAAATTACTTCATCTTTTTATATTAAAGTCGTGTTTCAAGACATCAGGATCACAATTCACACCAAAATTATCAGCATTCTCATACAGAGATACATAAACTCAGACACATAAAAATCAAGAGTCAAAACATGACCACAAAAATCTGAACTTGTTGCACAAAACATTAACAACTAACAAGAATAAACTTAAGTTTGTTGCTCAGTTACATTCATACAAAATCACCATCTTGGAAAGTACAACAGTCGGTATGATTTTAGAGACCCATGAAAAATTTAGAAACACTTACTTTAATCAAATAAAAAATAAAAGACATAAATCAGAAACATGATTAATTTGATCAAATAATCTTTGCCGATTACTAGAAACATAAATACATATAAAATAAAACGAATAAAACGAAGATAGAAATCAGAAAGATAAGAAGAGCGAAAGACAAATCAAAAATAGAAAAAGACGATCAGAAAAATAAAGAAAAAACATAAGACCCTGAA